>NC_034590.1:67857426-67865790 GCF_900095145.1 Mus pahari
CTTCCTTCCTTCCTTCCTTCCTTCCTTCCTTCCTTCCTTCCTTTGGTTTTTCAAGACAGGGTTTCTCTGTGTAGCCCTGACTATCCTAGAACTCACTCTGTAGACCAGGCTGGCCTCGAAATCAGAAATCCACCTGTCTCTGCCTCCCAAGTGTTGGGATTACAGACATGCGCCACCATGCCGGGCCCGAATCTATTCTTTCTAAGAGAATCCCTAACTCTACTCCAGTGAGAGCTTGGGGTGTAGGAAATGACACTCCCCAGTGCTCCTTGGTGTGGGGGGATATCTGAAATTCTGTACAGAGGGTTTGTTCATTTTTATTTAGTCTGCCATTTTCATCAGAGTGGACTCAGGTGCGTCTGTCCTTCAGCTTGAGTTAATATTGTTTTATCCACTTAGTTTCTAAACTACTTTAGCCGTGGAAAACTTAGTACCCAGTGAGTCTTCTCTGCCTTTTATGTGTCTGCTATCCCATGAGTTCTTTCATATCCTGATACTACAGGATGTCTCAGTTTTTTCCTTTTGTTTTTTATGTTTGTTTTCCACCTTTATTATTATCATCCCTCCCTTTGATAAATCTACACTGACACATAATCACCACCTGAAACCTGTAGTTCATGTGAGCGTTCATTCTCAGTGTTGTACACCCTGTGCCTTTTGACCCATATTCACCATTACCACATACAAAATAGCTGCCCTGCTATGGGAATTCTGGCATCAGTCTGCTTTGTATTTCTGTAGTTCCCCATTTCTATACTGCTACATACTTGGAGTCAGACATTATGTAGCCTTTTCAGAGTGGCTTCTTTTCCTTAATAAAAGGGGTTTCTCTGTGTCTTTTCATTACTTGATATCAAATGGGTTCATGGTTATTGAGATGCACAAATATTTATTACCTCATAGACTATTGAACAAGGCATGCATTAAATAAGGAGTTGTAATTATGGTAGCCATTATTTAAAAGATTGTCCTATTCACAAGAGCAGATCTCAAGGAACTTTGACCTTGCCAGTGTTGAATGTAATTTAGAGGTAATATTGTTTTAATATTTACATGACAGTATATTTTAAAATGACATTCATATTTAATGGTTAAGACTTTTATATTTGATATGATACCTTGCTTTTGTATTAAAACCATAGAAGTCCAGTGTTCTCCCCATTATTATAGAGCACCTATAGTATATAATCTTTAGGTTTGCAGTACATGTTTTCTCTATTTGTCTCTGGATTATCTTTTGTCCTGCTGCATGTATTATTGAGTGAATTATGTTTAGACAAATCATTAAAATCTAGAAAACTGTATAGCTTTGCTGTCCTATTCCTTTATCAACTTCCAGGTTTTTAGAATCTATTATTAAACTTCATATGAAAGAGTTATGACTTTGCCATATCTCCAGCAGGGATAATGAAGGACACTATAAGCTAAAGAAGTAGTTGAAGATTCTGGGTGTATTTAGCATAAGAAGACAGAAGAGGGATGATTTTATAGGTGTTAAAGTTGGCTTCATGGCTTTCTATAAGAACACTGTGTTCAGATGAGTAAATTATATATTTTTAAGAACAACTTTATTGACATATCATAAGGTTCACTCCTTTAGGCTCGGGAAATGGTTCAGTCAGTAAAGTATTTGCCATGCAAGTACAAAGACCCAAGTTCAATTCCCAGAACCCATGTGTGTGTAAAAGCTGGGGATAGCAGTGCATGATGGTAATCCTAGCACTAGGTTATCAAAGACAAGTAGATCCTTAGGGAGTATTAACCAGCTCTTTAGTGAGATCTGGGCTAGGGAGAGGTCATCTCAAAAATAACAAAATATTTTAAAGTGAAGCAACAAAGAAAAAGAAAAAAACAAACAAAACCCCAGTATATTGACACCTAAGGAATGATACCTGGGGTTGAATTCTAGCCTCTGAGCGCGCGCGCACACACACACACACACACACACACACACACACACACACACACACAGCCTCCAGTCTATCCTTTGAGGGATGGTAGACATAGAATTTCCTGTCCATGAAGTCCAATGCCTGGTGGTGCTGTCAAGCCGTTGAGTAGTTAATTAGGGAACAGTAAACTAATCTAGTTAACTAGGGAACACTAAACTAATCTTAGTATTTAGGTCCATACGTACACTGATTATATTTATAAAAAGTAGAGCAAATATTGTTACTTCTTTCAATTACTGTCCAAATTGCTCAGGTAGTTTTAATTCTTTTTTAGGAGAAAAAAAAATCTGTGTATGTTTTGTGCTTGAAGAATTTTAGTTAGACTGAGAATAGGTTTTGTCATTTTGATTTTTTTTCCTCACTAGTTTTTCTTAAAAACAACCGTGGTTACTCATTTACTCAATTGTGGCTTTACTATTCACCTAAGTCATATGTAACTGTTGGACATCCAGAAGGGTATTGAGCACGGAGAGGGTTACTAAGATGCTAGGATAACCATGCCACCCAAATAAATGGTCCTGTTAGCTGAAGTAAATGCAGTCAGAGAGTTAAACTGGAATTCTGTCTTCTTTTCATAGTTACTAAGCTTAATGTCTGAGACTCCACTTATAATCTATAAAAACAAATTATAACAATTACCATTCAGAGCTGTTGTGGGAATTAATTGGGTACCTGTAAAGTCTCACATTTGTCACAGTGTGGGCACTGAATTGGTAGGCACTCTGCTGGTAGCAGTACTGACAGCTGGGACCTCTGGAGGATAGGTCTTGCTATAGTCGTGTGACCTGGAAGAACCAGCTGACAGGTGATTTTCAAGTTGTTTTACAACAGAATAAAACTAGAGTTCCCAGAAAGCAAGTGAGTTGAGATAGTGAATGAGTCTGCCTGGACTCAGAACCCACAAGACAGGTCAGGTTAACCAAGACCTGCCTACAGTGAAGGAATGGATTAAGGCATAGCGCTTAGATACCCCCAGAAGACCACACAGAACTGACGGGTTTTGAGAGCAGCTTAGACTGCGTTTGGCTCCAGCTTGAGGGGGATCCAGTACTCTTGGCCTCTGCAGATACCAGCTCTTGTGTGCACGTGGACACACATATACATAAGTAAAAAAATAAAAGTAAATCTCTTTTTAAAGCTTGGAATACTATTCTGTTGATGTACTGAAATATTTTAAGTATTCCTAATATATGAAAATGAATTCTTATCATTTTCACATAAGTATGAATTCCTTTTTGTGTTCATTTAAACCTATTTTTAAAATCAAAGCTTAATTTTTTCTCTATACTGTACATGAATTATATAAATCATTGACTTGTTTCTATATTTCTATATACATTTATATATCTGTATATATTTAACTGAAATCTACCATGACAGACTTAAAGAGAGATTGGGGCAGATTGAGTGTCTATACAACTTTAGAAAAACTGCCAACCAGCTTCCTGAAGTAAGTCTCTTTCCTGTGTCCAGCAGTGGGTGAGAGGGAGTGAAAGGAACACTGGTGCTCATCCCAGGCCAGCACGTAGAGCAGCTCCTGGCCAAACCAGGGTCACCCTAACCTAGGTGACCATGAATCAGTAGCTATCTACCTTCATTAGTGTTATGTTTCTTGTAAGGGGACTATTTAATAGACAGCCTTAGTAGAAATGTAAGAAATGTTATGGAAAGTATTAGTAAGCTTTCTTTAATATAAAATAAAAGGCACTGGGGCTAGAGTGATGATGGTTCAGTGGCCAAGAGCATCTGCTGTTCCTATAGAGGACTCCAGTTTGTTCCCAGCACCCACATGGAAAGGTCCCAGTGTCCCCTGCCCTCTAGGCACCAGGTTCAATGTGGTGCACATACACACAGATATAAGAAATCACCAAGAACAGGGCAGTAAGGGACTTTATCTTTGCTCCCTTGGAAAAAAATGCTAGTGAAGAAACTTGTTAGATGTTTTTCTTTCTCTCTCATGAGCAAAAGCTCATAATAAGTTTGCACAGGTATTGGTTAATCTTGTTTTCATTTCTCTTGACACTACTACCTACTAGATCTCCTGTGATATATTGTATCCTGAAAAAAAAAAAAAAGGCATGTTTTGCCATTTGAAACAGGTGGGTAGACTAGATGAGCAGATGTGGAGTTGCATAAATCTTTACAGTGTGGAGAGTATGCAAAACCTACCTAGCAAGCCTTATTTCACATTTAAAAATGTTGTTGTTCTTGAGAATTCCTTTATTGAGACTGGTTTTTATTTCTGGAACATTTATTTATTAACTTTACTTAGCTTTTTCAGCTGAATAATTCTGGTCTTTTCCTTGTTCTACTTCAGGACAGTGGCAGGAAGTTTAACAACAGCAAAAAAAAAAAAAAAAAAAAAAAAAAAAAAAAAACCTCTGGTAGATGTTATTTTAGAACTATTACACCAAAAGGTTTTCTCTGCATATCTCTTTTAACCTAAATACACATTTGATTTGAAACTACTGCTATTTGCTATATAGCTATAAAAGGTTGGGTATAACTTGGAGATTTGAAGTAGTTCAACCCAGAATCTCTCTACCTTTCATGTAAATTATAACAAGATCTATATCATTAAGTGGTTTTGTTTATTGTGTATGTTTGTTTGTTTAAGGCAGCATCTCATAGCCTAGGCTATCCTTGAACTCACTGTATAGCCAAGGATAACCTTGAACTCATGGTCTGGCTTCCACCTCCAGTGTTCTGAGATCACAGGTTGTATACAACCACATCTGATTTTATGTGATGCTAGGAATTAAAACCAGAGCTTCCTGCATTTGAGGGAAGCATTCTCCCCAAAGAGCTATATCCCCAGTCCCAGACACAGTGTTGATAGAGGTAGCATTTACTAGCCATGTTTCTTTGTGTCCTGCAAAGCCTATTTATATGGAAAGCCAAGCCAGGAAGCAGAAGTGCTGGCCGCTTCATCTTTCCTCTTTGGAATGTTCCTTACCATGGAGATTCAGGGTCTTTGGAGAATTGTGGGTGCACTGTCATCCTCAGAGATTCGAGCCACATGGCTTGTACAACTTTTTTAAAAAATGCATATATTTGAAAGTTAGCAAAAGCTGCAGACGTGGTTTACTAAGTAATCCTTGAGTGCATATCAGAACCTTTCTGAAGAAGGCCTTCTGTGGGAGAAGCTGTGCTTACGTGCATAAAAAAGTAAGGCTTGTGCCCCGTAAAGCAGTAGAGAGGAGAGTGAGGGCTAGGGACCGTGGGAAACAGCAGAGCAGTTCTGACTAGACCTAGGAACAGATTCAGAAGCTCTGCCTGACAGTCAGTCCTGCGTGCTGTTACCCAGTGTCTGAACATGATATCTTTTTCTCCTTAGTCACTCCTCATCTTGCTTTGCTGAGATTTCAACAGTCTGTTCTGATGCTAGACCCACTTACTGCAGTGATAGGCATGCTCTGTAGCTATTGGTCCAACGTGGATGTTACTAGCCATGCCGCTTGCTTGCACTTGGAGTGTGGCATGTGTGACTGCCATATTTCAAGAACTAAATTTTTGTTAATTTTATTTAATTATAACTAAATTTAAATAGCCCTATGTGGCTGGTGCATATATATGTAACAAAGAAGATCCAGTTGGCACCATATGAGACATTTATATCACATACAATTTGTAGGTTTCTCCTGCCCAGAGTGGCTAGACAGATTAAGTCCCTGGTATGCATTTGTTGAATTAAACGGGCGATAGGGAGGAGAAGGATTTGGAAGCTCCTGGACTTAGTGCTGGCCTGCTGGGTCCTTAGGGCTCAGTACTTTTATCATAATTTACCACTTTTACTTTCTGTATTACCTTGTTCGCTCTAACGTTTTTTTGGTATCTAAATATTATATAGCCACAAATTTAGATTTTTCAAATATATATACAGGCACAGTGTGTGTATGTATGTGTGTGTGTGTATGTGTGTGTGTGTGTGTGTGTGTGTGTGTGTGTATACGTGTGTGTACATGTATTTTTTTCCAACAGCCATCCTAGTGTTTCACTGCTTTGCTGTCTTGTATAGAGGTTTCTTGGGTTCAAATGTCTAGACTCCAGAGTGGCTCTGGGACTGAAAAGGGTGAAAAAAAGTGATTGGAAAGAACCATGTCCCAAGGAAAGCTTCTCTACTTAAACCTCTGAGACTAATAAAAAATGGTCATAGGTAAAAACTATAAAGTACTCTGTGTGTGTGTGTGTGTGTGTGTGTGTGTGTGTGTGTGTGACACATGCCTTTCTGCAGGCCAGAAGTCAACTTTGGGTGTTTTCCACTATTGCTCTTTACCTTTTGAGGCAGGGTCTCTTCTCACTGAACCTAGAGCTCAGTGATTGGCTAGTGAGGCTGGGCAGCTCAGCGAATCTACTTGTTTTCCTATCCCTTTCTCTCCCCCCACCCCCTGAGTCCTTGGGTTACAGACTTGCATCACCAAGCCCAGTTTTTACATGAGTGCTGGAGATCAGAACTCAGGTCCTTACGGTTGCACAGTGCTGTGCCATCTCTCCAGCCCTGTCTTACCACTTTCTTATGTCCTGAAATGGAAGGCAGAGATGTCCCAGTTAACCATCAGGACCATGAGAAGGGGCTCTGAGTAAAGGAAAAGAGCAAATGTGAGGAACAAGAAATGGCCGCCTTGGAGTTTACAGCTGAGTGCAGGTGGGAAAAAAACAGCCTGTGGGTGGTGGCTTAGCATTAACCCTGTTGTCTTCTATACCTCTGAGAGCAGCTTTTTCAGGAAGGTGTAGAGGCTCTTAGTGACTGGCTTTACCAGCCTATTCCCCTGCCACCATCCCAAGTCAGTGCTTTTTCAAAATTCTATCGAGAGAGATTAGCATATTTTATAGAAAGTTACCTTGTTTATTTGACAAATAACCAGGGACTGAGGGATACTATAGTGAACAATAAATAGTGAACTCTATTAAGTATAAAGCAAAGAAACCGTGGTGTGAGCTGGAGAGATGACTCAGTGTAAGACCACTAGCTACTCTTCCAGAAGGTCTGAGTTCTATTCCCAATACCTACATAGCAGCAGGTACAGGGGACCCAGTGCTCTATTCTGACTCCCTCATACCCGTAGTGCACAGACATATATGCAGGCAAAATACCCATACACATAAGATACAATTTTAAAAAATTTTAAATGAAGTTTAATTTATCACAAAATTTAAAATCTCATAGAAATGGGGATTAAATGATCACTGAACCATATGTATGTAATTTCATATTTTAAAAGGCGCTGTGAACAGCAGTTTGTAGTATTATTAAAGAGGATATTAGAATTAACCTGGAAGGGTTGGAGAACCCTGAAGACAAACTGTGACCTTGGTGGAGGAATGAGTTCAGCTTTTGTTAAGGGAAATAACTGGTTAAGTGGATAGATATATGCATCTGGACCATAGAGAAAAGGCCTGAGAAAGAGTGTAGGATTGTGAATTGTAGGCAGTTAAGTGAAATTGTTGCCTGAGAAAGGTTGTGTGGGGACAGAGTGAAGAAAGAAGTCTAGGACTGGGGGTAAGGCTCAGTGATAGTATTCATGTCTGGAGCCCTAAGTTTGAGTGTCAATATTGCAAAGAAGGTGAAGGTTTAGGACTAAGCTTTGGTGAATGATATTTAATAAACAGGTAGAACAAGTAGCATGTAAAAAGAGGCAAGAGACAGAGGCCAGATAAGTGGGAAGAAAAAACTAAGAGAATAAATACAGCGTTAGGTATTTCAAACAAATGGGATGTTTGGAGTAACAAGTAAAGGCCATTTGTCCCTTATCTTGGAGTACAGGGAAGGCTCTTCATGTGTGACTGCTTGCCATCTCCTTGACCCCATCCCTTACCAGTCACTTTGCACTGGCCTGCTCTTGCTTTTTTGTGCATGTCAGGCTCTTTGCTGTCTGATAAGAGCCTCATGTTCCTTTTACTGGAAAGTCCTTTCTAAGCCAGGTGGGGAGGACAGGCTGGCACTTCTGCCCCTGTTGGTGTCACTGCTGGGAGTTGTTGTATTTCATTGTATGCTTAAAATTAAGTTTTTCCTGAGACTCAAATTCTGTTCCAAGTAAAATATAAATACATGTTAAGAAAAATAAGTCTTTTATGACATTTATTGTGTATGTGTCTGAATGTGTGTACACATGTATACACACACACATACGCATGAATGTCTGAGGACAGGTTATAGGTGTTAGGAATTGGTTTTCTCCTTCCATGTGAGTCCCAGGGACTAAACTCAGCTATGCCTCTACTCATAAAACTATTTCACTGGTCCATAGAACTTGCACTATGTGGCAGTGAATGGTTTAGAAGAACTTTTATGTTCCAGAAAGCAGTCTTTCCTTAAAGCATCTGGCCTGATGAAATGATGAGACTACACTTTATACCTTCTACAAGTGTAAGATTTAAAGGAGGAAGAGGAGGAGGAGGAGGAGGAGGAGGA
>NC_034590.1:67865865-67879300 GCF_900095145.1 Mus pahari
GAGGAGGAGGAAGAGGAGGAGGAGGAGGAGGAGGAGGAAGAAGGAGGAAGAAGGAGGAAGAAGGAGGAAGAAGGAGGAAGAAGGAGGAAGAAGGAGGAAGAAGGAAGAAGAAGGAAGAAGAAGGAAGAAGAAAGAAGAAGAAGAAGACAACGACGACTGAAAGTGTCTGGAATCTGCATGTATCAAATACATTACAGTATTGATAATGAGCATTGGCCACAAGACAGGAAAATAGACTATCTTTTTTCAGTGCTAAAAATTGAACTTGGGTACTCGTGTATTTCCTTGTCTTAATTCAACTATAGGGGTCCTCGACTTCAGTCCAATGGTTGGCTGTAAGTATCTGCGTCTGTCTCAGTCAGCTGCTGGCAAGGCCTCTCAGAGGGCAGCCACGCTAGGCTCCTGTGTATACCTAGAAGGTATAAAGTGCAGCCTCATCATAGCATCAGTAATAGTGTTAGGCCTTGGTGGGCTGCCTTTCCTTTAGTCTCTTCTCCATTTTTATCCCTGCATTTCTTTTAGACAGGAACAATTCTGAGTCAGAAATTTTGGCTATGAGTTGGTATCCCTGTCCCTCCAGTTAAGTCCCAGCCTATCTACTGGAGGTGGACTGTTTGAGTTCCCTCTCCCCACTGTTGGGCAATTTGACTAAGGTTACCTGCATTGAGACCTGGAAGTCTCTCATATCCCAGGTGTCTGGGACTTTCTAGAGGGTCCGCCCCCCACCCCCCCCAGAAGCTGCATATTTCCATTCATTCTGCTGGCCCTATGGGCTTCTCTTTTGTCCCCTACACACACACACACCTGATTCTGTTTCCCTTTTCTCCTCCCATCTCCCACCCAGATCCCTCTCTCCCTCTGTCTCCCATGATTATTTTGTTCCCCCTTCTAAGTGGGATTTAAGCATCCTCACTTGGGCCTTCCTTCTTGTTAACTTCTTATGGTCTGTGGGTTATATCCTAGATATTCTGTACTTTTGGCTAATAATCCACTTATCAATGAATACATACACATGTTCTTTTGGGTCTGGGTTACCTCACTCAGAATGATATTTTCTAGTTCTATCGATTTGCCTGCAATATTAATGATGTTCTTATTTTTAATAGCTGCATAGTATTCCATTGTGTAAATGAACCACATTTTCTGTATCCATTCTTTGGTTGAGGGACTTCTTGGTTGTTTCCAGGTTTTAGGTTTTACAAATAAGGCTACTATAAACATAGTGGACCATGTGCCCCTGTGGCATGGTAGAGCATCTTTTGGGTATATACCCAAGAAGTGGTATAGCTGGGTTTTCAGGTAGAACTATTTTCAATTTCCCAAGGAACCACCAGATTGATTTCCAGAGTGGTTGTACCAGGTGGCAGTCCCACCAACAGTGGAGGAGTATTTCTCTTTCTTCACATCCTTGCCAGCATCTGCTGTTGCCTGAGTTTTTGATCTTAGCTATTTTGATTGGTAAGGTGGAATCTCAGGGTCCTTTTGATTTGCATTTCCCTGAAGGATGTTGAACATTTCTTTAAGCGCTTCTTGGCCCTTCAAGATTCCTCTGTTGATAGTTATCTGTTTAGCTCTGAACCCCATTTTTTAATTGGGTTATTTGTTGTTTTGGAGGTTAACTTCTTGAGTTCTTTATATATTTGGATATTATCCCTCTATTGGATGTAGGGTTGGTGAGGATTTTTTCCCAGTCTTTTTAAGTTACTGATTTGTCCTATTGATGTTGATGTCCTTTGCTTTACAGAAGCTTTTCCATTTTATGAGGTCCCATTTATCAATTGTTGATCTTAGAGCCTGAGCCATTGGTGTTCTGTTCAGGAAAATTTCCCCTGTGCCCATGATTTTGAGGCTCTTTCCCACTTTCTCTTCTATTCAATTCATTGTATCTGGTTTTATGTTGAGGTCCTTGATCCACTGAGACTTGAGTTTGTGCAAGGTGATAAATATTGATCTATTTTTATTAATCTACATTCTGACCAAGCAGTTAGACCAGCACCATTTATTTGACTCTTTCTTTTTTCCATGGTATGTTTTTGGCTTCTTTGTCGAAGATCAAGTGTCCATAGGTGTGTCAGTTTATTTCTGGATTTATCAACCTGTCTGTCTCTGTACCAGTACCATTTAGTTTGTATCACTATTACTCTGTGGTACAGCTTGAGGTCAGGGATGGTGATTCTCCAAGAAGTTCTTCTGTTGTTGAGAATTGTTTTGGCTATCCTGGGTTTTTTGTTTTTCTATATGAAGTTGAGAATTGTTCTTTCCATGTCTGAAGAATTTGTTGGAGTTTCAATGGGAATTGTATTGAATCTGCAAATTGCTTTTGTTAGGTGGCCATTTTCACTATGTTAATCCTGCCTATCCATGAGCAGAGGAGATTTTCCATCTTCCGATATCTTCTAAAATTTCTTTCTTCAAAGACTTGAAGTTCTTGTCATACAGTTCTTTACACCAAGATATTTTATATTACCTGTATCTATTTTGAAGGGTGTTGTTTCCCTATTTCCTTTCTCAGCTTGTTTATCATTTGTATAAAGGAAGGCTACTGATTTGTTTGAGTTAATTTTATATCCCTCCACTTTGTTGAAGTTGTTTATCAACTATAGGAGTTCTCTGATGAAATTTTGGGGGTCTCTTAATGTATACTACCATATCATCCACAAATAGTGATATTTTGACTTCTTCCTTTCCAATTTGTATTCCCTTGATTTCCTTTTATTGTCTAATTGCTCAAACTAGAACTTCAAGTACTATATTGAATAGATAGGGAGAGAGGGTGGACAGCCTTGCCTTGTACCTGATTTTAATGGGATTGCTTCTAGTTTCTCTCCATTTAATTTGATGTTTGCTACATATTGCTTTATAATGTTTAGCTATGTGCCATGAATTCCTGATCTCTCCAAGACTTAAGGCTTTTTCAGCATCTAATGAAATGATCATGTGACTTTTTCCCTTGAGTTTCCTTATATAGTATATTACAATGAAGGATTTCCATATATTGAACCATCCCTGCGCCCCTGGGATGAAGCTTACTTGATTGTGGTGAATGATTGTTTTGATGTGAAAATTTCATTGCGTATCATTACATAGTGAAATCAGCCAGAAGTTCTCTTTCTTTGTTTGGTCTTTGTGTGGTTTAGGTATCAGAGTAACTTTGGCTTCATAGACTGAATTAGATGGTGTTCCTTCTGTTTCTATTTTGTGGAATAGTTTGAGGAGTATTGGCATTAGCTCTCCTGTGAAGGTCTGGTAGAATTCTGCTCTAAACCATCTGCCCTGGGCTTTTTTCTTTTTTTTGGTCAGGAAGTTTTTAATGGCTACTTCTACTTCCTTATGGGTTATGAGACTGTTTAGTTTACCTGATCATGATTTAATTTTAGTATCTGTCTAGGAAATCATCCCCTTCATCTAGATTCTCCAGTTTTGTTGAGTCTGGCCTTTTGTAGTAGGATCTGATGATGTTTTGGATTTCCTCAGGATCTGTTGTTATATCTCCCTTTTCATTTCTGATTTTGTTAATTTGGAAACTGTCTCTTGTGCCCTTTAGTTTGTTTGGCTAAGGATTTTCTATCTTATTGATTTTTCCCAAAGAACCAGCTGTGGTTTTGTTGATTTTTTTTTTTTTTTGTATCATTTTCTTTGTTTCTAATTGGTTGATTTTGGCCTTGAGTTTGGTTTGATTATTTCTGCCATCTACTCCTCTTGGGTGAGTTTATCTTTCTGTTCTAAAGCTTTCAGGTGTGCTGTTAAGTGGCTAGTATGGGATCTCTCCAATTTCTTTATGAAGGCACTCTGTGCTAAGAATTTTCCTCTTAACACTGCTTTCATTGTGTCCCATAAATTTGGGTATGCTGTGTCTTTATTTTCATTGAATTCTAGGAAGTCTTTAATTTCTTTCTTTATGTCTTCCCTGACCAAGTATCATTGAGCAGAGAGTTTTCAGTTTCCATGAGTATGTGGGCTTTCTGTTGTTTTTGTTGTTATTGAAGTTCAGACTTAGTCTGTGGTGCTCTGATAGAATGCATGTGATTATTTCAATCTTCTTGTATCTATTGAGGCTTGTTTTGTATCTGATTATGTGACCAGTTATGGAGAAGGTTCAATGAGGTGCAAGAAGAAGGTATAGTCTCTTGTTTTAGGGTAAAATATATTATCTATAGAGATGTGGTAAATCCATATGGTTCATGACTTCTGTTAGTTTCACTGTGTCTCTGTTTAATTTCTGTTTCAATGACCTATTGGTGAGAGTGGGATGTTGAAGTTTCTCAATATTAATGTGTAAGGTTCAATGTGTATTTTGAGCTTTAGTTAAAGTTTCTTTTATGAACGTGTGTGCCCTTGCATTTGGATCATAGATGTTCAGAATTGAGACTTGCTCTAGGTGGATTTGTCCTTTGAGCATGAAGTGTCCTTCCCCATCTCTTTTGATAACTTTTGGTTGACAGTCTAACAGTGGCTCTCTGAATGGTGAAGGAAACAGTCAGCAGTGCCTGTTTTAGGGGCCACTGTAAAGCTACCTGTGTTTCACTTCCTGTCAGTGTGATTGTACTAAACAGACAGCAGAGGGTGACATGGAAGTCCGGGGATTAGAAAGGATGCTGGTTGGTCTCATGAGATTCAGTTCTCCAGCTAAGAACAGAAAAGTCCTGTATTTATAACTACAGAGCCTAGTTCTTCAGAAAGAATAAATGGCCATACATCCAGTGACCATTTTATGTTAATCTACTTAGCAGCTTGAGGGCTTCAGAAAACTCCACATGAGAGAGAAAGCAACCTCTGTAATCTCACCCCCTTGCCCCCCCCCAAGATGTTTTTGTAGCGATCTTGATTGATGGGTATTGGATGTTCTTTTGTTAGCTTAAACATCTACTCTAAGCCCAGGACTTTCCTTATATAGCTCTCATCTCCCCAGAATTTGGCATGAAAACGGTTTTTAGTGCTGAGTTTTCTCTGCTGCTCTCCTTTCACAGCAGTGCCGGCCTTTCACCTGGTTTTGTGTCTTATTTTAGAAATTGTCCTTGCTCTTTGGTTTTATTTTAAATGTTGGTTGGTATACACTTTGCTACGCTTGGTATAACCAAAAGGCTAAGAAGCAATTTTTAAGCCTTGCTACAAATGGCTTCATGGCTGTGGAAGGCAGAAAAAAGGAGGAGAAATGAATTGTATTAAAATGAATTCTTTAGATCCAGAAACAAAATTATTGCAAAATACCTTATCTACACCAAGCCTCAACTACATAAGAAATTTGAGGCCAGCCTAGAATATGTAAGCCTTTGCCTCAAATAAATAAATAAACAACAATTGCTACCAGTTCCATAATATTCTACATAGAATTGCCAGTTAGAGGCAGTTACCCTTGTGATTTGATTATTTTTTTAACCAGAATTTTTTTAACATGAGTAGCAAATATCTTTTTGAGTAACAAGCTTTTACTTATATTTCAGAGCTTACAAAGTAAATTTCAGCTTCTCTGCCTGTGTATTTATGGAAAATTTCAATAAGATACACTTGAATGTTAACATTTTTGTTTATACAGTGTATCCTTGTGAGACAATGCCAGAATTACCATTTTTTTAAAAAGTGGATACTATTGACAGCCATTCTCAGAGAGGATAGCCTTAAGCTGGAAACTCAGTTTTTCCCATTTACATTGGTGCTTGGAGCAGACCAGAATTATTTGACCCATTTTAGATACCTATTTCTGTATCCTTTAGGCACTAAGTAGCAGCCTGAAAAGTCTCCTGAGTGTTTTGCTCTTTGTCATGTTGCTGATAAGGATGTGTGCCTTCCCAGCTGATGCTGAGGAAGCCTGGAGTCATTAGTGCTCATTCATCAGCGGGAGCACCTGTTTTAACTAAGCACTGGAGATGCAGACATGAATAAAACATGATTCCTGTTCTGGAAAATTTCATAGTTCACTGTGGGAGAGGGGGGTATTTAAAAACACAATTATATATCAAAGTGAGACACTTTATATAATAATATATAAAGTGTTGTCATACTGTGTAGGAGGGAAATAAGTTGGAGGTGATAACATTTCAAAAATGAAAGATTCTTAGGGCAAATTTGAAAGTTGGATGGGAATTTGTATTTAGACAGAGAAGAGCAAGGGTGGCATAGAGAATATTCTGTGCAGAGACAAATGGCTCAAGGACATGTACGTAAGAAGAAAGTCTTCAGAGAGCTGTAGAGAAAGGCTACATGGGGAAAGAATAGGAGTGTCTTTTGGAGAGATAGTCATTTAAGATTTTTAAATTGTACTGGTGTAATCAGATTTGACTTTAAGAACTCATAGTAATTTGGAATCAGAGGAAAACAGGAAGCAAAACACCAGTCAAAAAAGTATCCATTGAGCATGCGTGACACATACCTCTGACTTCATCTCTTGGGAGGCTGCGTGTAGAATTCTGAATTTAGTGCTGGCTTGTGCTGCATAATGGGACCTGTCTCAAACAAGAGCAACAGAACAAAAGAAGACTTCTTATTTCCAATGAAAAGAAAGGTTTACAATAACAACTACTGGGGAAATAGGAGTCACTAGACTTGAGAGTATTTTTGCAAAACGTAAACCAGTAAAATTTGTAATCAAAATGATAGTGGACTTGTTGGCATCAAGGGGTGGGAGGGAGGAGTGAAATCTGCCTTTGTGAGTAGCAGATTAGCAGAGCTGGGGAAACTTGTAAAAAACAAGGATTGTTCATCTTGCACATGGTAGACATAGTCTTTTTAGAAACAATCCTGTAGATGGGTCTGGGTCCTAATCATGGGAAAGGTATAACTACAGAAATAGTTTTACGATTTTATTATTTACTTTTCCATTAAATGCTAATGTTCTCATAGATTTACTGATTTTGGTCTCAGGAAGGTGACTGCAGAATCAAAATGTAAATTCCTAAACTTTTAATCAACTGAAAAGGCCTCTGGCGCAGGGGTAGGGGGGGTGCAGGAACTTGTAGGTTTCTATTACAATTATTTCACTTTTTAACTTCCCCCAAAAATCTTTTGGGAAAAAAATTGGCATGTATTTTTAAATTCAAATACTTTCTATGTGTACTGATCATGACAAAGTAAGTTCAAGACCACAGAAAAGGGAGTCTTAAGCCTTTTGTTGTTGTAAAAACAAAATTTAAAATTAATTTCTCCAGAAATGCTCATTTTTAATTTTTATACTTGTCTAATATCAGTTGTTGCCTTGATTGAATATGAGGGAAACTAACCATATTAAAGAATGAGACTGCAGCATTTACCTATAGGAGGAATTTAAAAACTAGGGCACTACTCCATTTAAATAGTTGTGTTCTCTTTTGAAATTGAGAGGGTAGATAGTTCTTCAGAAATCTTCCCCAACCTCAAATTTTTTGTCACTTAAAAGATACAAGTGTTTGTAAAAAATTTAAGTAGGCCTTAAATAGGTGAATTGTTACTACTTTATATTATCTTTTATTCATTTTTAACAGTTCCATATGTGTATATAGTGTATCTGGCACATGTCTAACTCTCACTTCACCCTTCTGAGGAACACCCCCAACATGTCCCCATCTCACCTTCATGTCTCTCTGTCTCTGTTTCTCTCTGTCTCTGACTCTCCCTCTCTTCTTCTCTCTCTCCCCACCTGTGTGTGTGTGTGTGTGTGTGTGTGTGTGTGTGTGTGTGTGTGTGTAAGTAACCCAGTGAGTCCAATTGGTGTTGCTGGCTGGCTTGCTGGTCTTGACCAGAGCTACAGTAAGTCCATGAGTGCAATGGTCAAGTCACATCCAGGAGACGTGACTTTCAATCATCTGGCTCTTACATTTTTTCTGCCACCTCTTTGATATTTCCCGAGCCTTGTGGTTGGGGTCGATATGGATGTCCCATCTCAGAAAGAACATCCCACAGTTACTTATTGTAAGTGCTTTGATTGGTTATAAGGCTCCATGTTTACAGCCCAGAGCTGGAAAACGCTTCTTTGGATAAGTTTGAGAATATCCCACTGATCAATGGCTATAAACATAAATATTTAGGAAGTAACTTAGTAACATGTTTATTTAGCAAAATAACAGTAATAGTTTCCCCTTAAGGTCTATGACCTTCCAATCCATGGGCTTTTGGCCAGGTTTACAGTATAAGATATGAATTGATTCCTATAGAGCAGGCCTGAGAGCCTGTCAGAAAGCAGTTGGTTACCCCATAACCTTCATACCACTGTTTTGCCATTGGTCCCATCCTGCGCTGGGTAAGACCATTAATGTCTTTTTTCCCAAAGTGCTTGCATAGTACCACTTATTACTATTAAAATAGTTAGCAGGAAAATTTCAAGTCAGTTCCAGCTTGATTTCTGTGTCATTGCAACTGAGGTGTGCTATGTCTTTGTCAGAAGGTCTTAGAGACTGATTATGATAGACAGCCAAGAACACTGTGTTTTGGGGGCCTCTTAGGCCTCCTTGATCAGCAGCTCATAGACATGCTATGCCTAGTACTGCGATTTTAGTTCAATAATCTATATCTGCCGAGTGTGTTACATGGTAATCACATCCTTTTCGTGTGTTTAAAAATAAGTTGAGCAAACCTTATCCACATGAAATTCTAGTTTTCCTTGTTCTTAATTCTGTTTCTTGGGTTGTGCTGGTTTTCCTTTAGTTTGTTCTTGATTGCTTTGAAATGTAGTTGCCTGCTGTTTAAGGCAGCTGCAGTAGAGTGCACCCAGGAGTGGTTATAGTCCTATATTTAGAAAACCATAGGGTTTATAAAGCAGTTGCAGATTCCTTTGGGATAAAATGGTTTCTATAAATGTAACATTTTTAATGAAACTATTATTATCCTCCATTAGAGAAATAGAGCAACGACTATGTGTGAGTTTGTGGGCTCAGCATAGATGGAAAACATTTTTTTTCTTAAGAGCTGAGGGTATTTTAAATACTTACAATGAATCATGTGTATTCTATTTTTGTGTTCTTAATCTTGAATTGCAGAGCTTTTACCCAAGTATTTACCTTTGGTCCAACATTCCGAGCTGAGAATTCTCAGAGCCGGAGACACCTGGCTGAATTTTATATGGTTGAAGCAGAGATTTCTTTTATTGAAAGCCTTCAGGATCTCATGCAGGTAGGTATACAGTTTGTCATTTTCAGTCATCTCTAACATTGTAGTACTTCTGCATTATAGAGATTTATGGGGTGGAGAAAATAGGAATCCATTTAATTAGTATACCTTAATTCCTAATTCACAGAGCAGTTGAGATCAGGTAGAGGGGTGTGTGTGTGTCTGTCTGTCTGTCTGTCTGTCTGATAACTTACTAATTACTCAGAAAAAAATTTACTGTTACTATTTTAAATTCTCTCTATCAGTAATATTTGGATAGTCTGTTAGTTTGGATTTATAATGTTCAATTTAATTTAACATAATTTAAAAATAATGAACTGTTAGCTTTTCTTTCTACTCGTTGTATATCTTAAACTCCTATTCACCCAGTAAATGAACATTTTAAACCATAGGCACTAAGGTAGGATAGAGCCATGACTTTATGGCCACGTCCTTTTCTCTTAAACTCTGTGACAGATTTATTGCCATCAGAGTTCTTTTCTTTTCTTTTAAGTCACGTGTAAGAGGTAGAGACAGAGACAAACATACAGACAGACAGACAAAAAAATTTTGAAAGAATGAGAATAAATTCCCAAACAGGCAAAAGATCTTGAATCCCCTTGGAGCCTGAGTTACAGGCAGTTATAATCTACCCATCATGGGTGCTAGGACCTGAGCTTAGATCTTCAGTGAATAACAGCTGAGCCATCTCTTCATCCCAGGTTTTTGTTTAAGATTTTTATTTTATTTTAAATGTATGAGTGTTTTACCTGCAGAAGCCAGAATAGGATATTAGAGCTGCTGGAACTAGAGTTGCAGACAGTTGTGAGCCACCTTGTGAGTGCCAAGAATCGAACCCAGGCAAGTGGTCTCACCTGCTTAAACATCTCTCCAGAGATTTTTTTTTTTTTTTTTCTGAGACAGGGTTTCTCTGTGTAGCCCTCGCTGTCCTGGAACTCACTCTGTAGACCAGGCTGGCCTCAAACTCAGAAATCTGCCTGCCTCTGCCTCCCAAGTGCTGGAATTTTGCTTGCGCTAACACTGCCTGGCTATTATATCTTTTTTTAAAGTCCATCTGTTATCTCCCTCCTGATCCACCCGACAGTTCTTCCTCCCCTGTCTCCAAGAGGATGTCCCCACCCCTCATCTACCCCATCAGACCTCCAAGGCACTCCTGGAGCCTCAGGTCTATCCAGGGTTAGGTGCATCTTCTCTCACTGAGGCCAGACCAGGCCATCCTCTGCTGAATATGTGTTGGGGGGCTCATATCAGATAATGTATGCTGCCTGGTTGGTGGCTCAGTGTCTAAGAGATCTTGGGAGTACAAGTTAGTTGAGACTGCTGGTCTTTCTATGGGGTCACCCTCTTCCTCAGCTTCTTCCAGCCTTTCCCTAATTCAAGCACAGCAGTCCCTGGCTTCTGTCTATTGGTTGGGTGTAAATATCTGCATCTGACTCTCTTAGCTGTTTGTTGGGCCTCTCAGAGGACAGCCATGCTAGGCTCCTATCTGTAAGCACATACATCAGTAATAGTGTCAGGTCTTAGAGCCTCTCCTTGAGCTGGATCCCAATTTGGACTAGTCACTGGACCTCCTTTCCCTCAGTCTCTTCATCAATTTTGTCCCTGTAGTTCTTTCAGACAGGAACAATTATGGGTCAGAATTTTTGACTGTGGGATGGGAACCCCATGCCTCCACTTGATGCCCTGTCTTTCTACTGGAGGTGGACTATACAAGTTCCCTCTCCCTGCTATTGGGCATTTCATCTAAGGTCCTTCCCTTTGAGTCCTGAGAGTCCTTCCAGGTCTCTGGTATATTCTAGAGTGTCCCCCCACTTCCTACCTCCTGGGGTTGCCTGTTTCCATTCTTTCTGCTGGCCCTCAGGGCTTCAACCCTATTCTCCACCTGCCCCCCAATACTTGATCATGATCCCCTCTTCCCCTTCCTGCCCCCTCTGCTACCCAGGTCCCTCCCTCCCTCTGCCCACCATGATTGCTTTCCTTCTCCCTCCCAAGTAGGATTGAGGCGTCCTCACTTGGGCCCTTCGGCTTTGTTAACTAACCTTCTTCAATTCTGTAGATTGAATCCTGAGCATTCTGTATTCTTATTTTATTTATTTATTTATTTATTTATTTATTTATTTATTTAGGCTGATATCCACTTCTTAATGAGTGCATAGCATGCATGTTCTTTTGGGTCTGAGTTACCTCACTCAGGATATTTTCTAGATCCATCCATTTGCCTGCAAAACTCATGATGTGCTTGTTCTTAATAGCTGAATAGTATTATATTGCATAAAAGAACCACATTTCCTGTATCCATTCTTCCATTGTGGAACATCTGGGTTGTTTCCAGCTTCTGGCTATCACAAATAAGGCTGCTTTGAACATGGTGGAACACGTGCCCCTCTGGCGTGGTGGAACATCTTTTGGGTATATGCCGAGGGGTGGTATTGCTGGGTCTTCAGGTAGATCTATTTCCAGTTTTCTGAGGAACCTCCAGGAATGCTCTTGAGCACACTGCCTGTAAGGAAAGGATCAAAGCAGTGAGGAGAGGGCAGCGTTGAACTTTGGTACACCAACAGAGATGGCTTCATTTTCTATGAAGAAGTCAGAAGCTAGAAATAACTTTTCCTTCTGTGTACAGGAGGGAAGGTTTTTGTGCTTTCCCCTATTACCCAAGTATTTGACGTGGTTAGCTAGCCTTAAAGAAGCACACCCTTGAGTAAGACAGTGTCTTTGGGCTGGCAGTTCCTGAATAGTCAGTCCATCAGCAACTAACATTGCCAGATAATGTATTTGGCCATGCCTTGAAATGCCTTTCACTGCTTATGTAGGTCAGTATCACCCATGGGACATTTCTGCTTATCCCTTCAAGGAGTAGGTGGTGATGGGCAGAGTAGTTACTGCCAGTATGTAATGACTAAAGACAAAGATGGTTTTCAAGGCCTTATCACTCACAAAATGGATTCTCTTCCCCTGAGGAATTATCTAGTTCAGAATGCTAGTAACGTCTCTGGGATAACCCTGGTGCTGACTGTGTGGGGTTAAACTCTGAGCCTTAAAGAACGGTATGCATTCCTTAAATAGCTTGATTTGAGCGCACCACCCAGTGTTATTTTTCTTCACTTAGATACTGAGAGCACTGTGAGGAAAGGAACCACTCTCAGACCTCCCCATATCTGCCTCACCGTACACACCAAAGGGAAAGGTTATGAAGATTAATATGTAAATTGTTAGACAAGTAACAAGATTGCAAAATACTTTCATTTCCTCAAGCTTTTTTCATAAGAACATTGAGAAATGGATAATTAAGTACCACTGTGGTAAATGTAAACAGAATGAAGTTCCATTTTTCATACAGTGGGTAAAGGTAATTGCTGCCAAGCCTGACGACTTAAGTTTGATACCTGGGACACATGGCAGAAGAAGAGAACTGACCTTCACAGAAATACTATGGCATCAAAATTAATCAACAAATGTAACACTGGCATTGGAGATGGTTCTGTGGTTACAGACAATGGCTACTCTTCTGGGGGACCTGGGTTTGATTCCCAGCACCCATTCAACAGCTCACAGCCATCTTTAAGTACAGTTCTAGGGGATCTGATGTTCTAGGGGTTCTGGTTTCTACAGGCACCAGGCATGCATATGTGCACAAGCTAAACACCAATACATATAAAATAAAAAAATAAATCATTTTTAAAATGTAATAAAATTTAAAATATACTTAAACGCATCATTATTCCATTCTGTTTTCTCTCGTTCATTCATTCTCTGTTGTTCGAGTTGTTTATAGATATTTTAGTTGATGGATTTTTAAGCACTAATGATAAATATCCAAGAATAATGTGAACCATAACAGCAGTCATTTTGTCACCACCCTAAGATACTCTTGCTGGGATATATATATATATATATATATATATATATATATATATATATATATGTGTGTGTGTGTGTATTTCAAAATAAGTCTGGGAGTAATAAACAAGGTCAGATGTCCCAGGAGAGATGATTGTGTGTCTAGTGGCTTTGGATGAGGAGACAACTCTTCTGATACTCTTGAGAAACACACAGTGGTTTCCTATGACAGTTTTGATTTATGTCTGCTTTATTAGTATCACATTCATGTAAACTATAAGTTTTAAGGCATATATCCACCTGGTACTATGACTACAGTAAAATATGGAACAATTTTGCTCTTACAAAACAGCTCCAACTTGTTGCTGCCTTGCATTCTAATTCCTCCCACTGTCAACTGCTCATCTTCCATGTCTCTCTTGAGTAATTTGCCCTTTGCAGACTGTCATGTGGACATTCTTTTTTTTTAATTTTCTTTATTTACATTACAAATGCTATCCCGAAAGTTCCCTATACCCCC
>NC_034590.1:67880239-67881245 GCF_900095145.1 Mus pahari
GAAGCACTGTGAGAGGCCATGGAAGGTCACTGGTGAAGATGAAGCCTCAGTTGCAATTGATGGCCCAGGACTGAAGGGGTCACAGTGGAAGACAACAGTGTTTTGGAGATGCCAGTTCCATGAGATGACCACCAAGAACAGCAGCAGCAGTGGAGTACAGGCAGCTAGAGCCTAGAAGACAAGCCATGTGCTACAAAGGACAGGGCTAAGGCCTTGGAGGAGCCCAGAAGATCGTGAGTTGGATCCCAGACATTGGACAGTTGGAGTTTGATTTTTGCTTTTGATTGTGACAGTGCCCTGATGTTTTTTCCTCTTGAAGGAAGTTTTTTAGTGAAGCCCACAGTTAAGAGACTTTGAATTTTAAAGTATTTTGAATTTTAAAAGATACTGGATATTTTAAAAGAATTGAACTTTTAATATGTAAAGACTGTGGGACTTTTAAAATTGTTTAGATCTTGGGGATGAATAAGAAACTAAGCGTTGAGGCTTACTAGTGATGTGGATGCTGTTCACTTTGCTCTGTAATTGAGGGACATCGCTCAGGTACGTGGCTTTGTCTGTCTCACTGCTGTCTTGGAAGGTGCTAGAGGCTGGACCTGGACGTGGAGGGCCTTTAACCACCAGCTCTTCTCTTTTCAAGTCCCCTGACTACTCCCTCTCCACTGGAGAAGAGGTCTACTTTTCTTTTTAGTTTAGAATCTAAGCATTCTGCATATGGTCCCTTTAGAGTTTTTGTTTTTTGAAACAGGCTCTCATATATTCTAGAATGGTCTTGAACCCTTGATCCTGTCTACCTCTCCAGTGCTAGGGTTATAGGTGTGCCTGTAACTGCCACTGCCGCACTGTCAAGTTAGTGTAACATTAGGGAGCTAAGCAAACCCTCTCCCAGCTAAACCACACTCCCAGCCCTCTGCATAGCAACAGTTTACAGTTTTATATTGCACCGACAGTCAGCTCTCTGTCCTCTCCTGTAGAATGCAAAGTTTTATATTGCACCGACAGTCAG
>NC_034590.1:67882797-67885297 GCF_900095145.1 Mus pahari
GACAGTCAGCTGTCTGTCCTCTCCTGTAGAATGCAAAGCTCTTCGAACACTTTGGCCTGGTTTTATTGATTCCCTTCAACTTTTTGTTACTCTTATTTCTTTTGTGGATTCTTCTTGTTTTTCCACCCCCCAAATTATTGTCATAACTATTTGTGCTATTGGTAACTTAGAAACTCTAACATCTGGGTGTGGTGACAACATTAATAATCTCGGTACTCTCTGAGTTTGGGAGTAGCCTGATCTACATAGTGAGTTCCAGACCAGCCAGGGCTGCTGAGACCCTGTCTCAAAAGATAGAAGTAATTTAACAAGTAAAATACTTCAGAAATATTTTCCATTCTAGTAACTGCTTTCTTCTAAGGAAAACATGTCACCCATGAGTCTTATAGGGTTATGCTTGATAGAATTAATTCTCATATACTAATTTATATTTTTTATATTTTAAGAAATAAACATATATTCAATTATTTAGATGCATGTTGTTGCTTCTTAAATTTTCAAGTTTCCTTTCATTTACCATTGACTGACCCAACCAGTTCACAAAAAGTTCTCTCTTCACAAAGTCTAATATCATGAATATTTCTCTGAACCAAGAGCTAAGCTAATATACAGGATTATTTAATATAATTCTCACAACAGTCCTGTGAATGAGGTGCTATGATTGTCTTAATTCTGCAAGTGAGTTCATTAATAAGCAAAGAGACATTAGTCAATGATAGCTGTTCATTTGACAACTCATTTCAATACCAATATTGATCTGAGTCAGTGTAATGCATTCAGGGATTAACAAGCTTAGTTGAGTTTTAGTTGCTGGAAGCTAGAAGAAAATCCTTCAAGCCCTGAAGCCTTGGAGGGTTTTGTATAAAACTGCTGCTCAGGCAATTGTGTCTCATCCCTCTTAGGTCATGGAGGGACTCTTCAAGGCGACCACCGAGATGGTGCTCTCACACTGTCCTGAAGATGTTGAACTCTGTCACCAATTCATAGCTTCTGGCCAGAAGGTAATAGGCTTGTGGATACAGCAAAATACATAGCTCCTTAATTATATTAATTATATATAGTGAATATAATTAATTACATTTAAACTCTGTTCTCTTTTGTCTTATCAAGGGCAGACTAGAACATATGCTAAAAAACAACTTCCTAATGTAAGTAGATATTATAATTTTTCTGGATTTTGCTCATACTTGACTACTGTAACATATTGAGTTATAATTTTTGTTAATATATCTCTGTGTTTATCATACCAGATTGAAGCAAGACCCATATTCTAATTATTTTTATTGCTCTTATTCTTAGCTCATATTTGAAAACCCATGTGTTATTAAATAAATGAATCATAGCAAGATAAACGAATATAGAAATTGTGGTTTGTATTACTAAAATTCATACCTTGTATAGTAATCCCTTGACATCCCTCGGGATTGGTTCCCAGAACCCCAGATATGCTAAAATTTGCATGGTTAAGGCCCTCTATAAAATGGCATACTATTTGCATATAACCCATAGCCATCTACCCCCTATCACGTCTAGAGAGTGTATGTATGAGTGTATGTATGAGAGTATGTCACATGCCATGACTAGATCCCCAAAGTAAACTAAGTTAGTCATAACACTTTTCCTTTTTCCTCAAGCACTTTGGAAACAGTTTCTGGAAAGGCAAAGTAATATCCTTTATGGAAAACATACTTAGAGAGACTTTTAGAAGCCCATTAAGGATATCCAGTGTCAGAGCTATAATCTGAACTTGAAAGCCATGCTTTAATTAGGAGGGAGCTGGGGGAGGGGAAGTGGAGATCATCATCCCTAGAAGAAATGTTTGGAATCATTATTTCTTCATAATGAAACATAACACCTGTATAAAAACTATTGCTTCTTAACATTTCTCAGTGTAATTGGTAGATCATACAAAGTAATTGATGGACTAGAACAATAGAATGTCTAAGGAAAGAGCTGCAGACAAACTATTTTTCATGTACAAATACTTAATTTTTGAATGTACTTATCACATTATAAAAGTTAAACATGTTCTAAGTCAAAGCAATTAATATTACTAAGTAGTGGAGTCAGAAGAGCACAGTGCCAGTGACTCTTACTCGGGTGGGACACATGGAAATATAAACATTAGACACTCTCTTAGCCATTGAAAGCGGAGACCGAGTCAGCAGACTGCCTCTTTACACATGAGATCTTTAGCAAGTTGCTTATGTTCTCCCTAAGCTTTAGATTCCCTTCTGCACAATACTCAACTCTTAATTATTACTCCCACAACCAGCCACTACCACTGTTTGCTTAGAAATGCACAGAGTGTAATTTGAATAAAGTGTTCACTCTAGAACAAAGTCTGTCATTCAAAACATGGCTTTGGGAGCTGGCTTTGCTTGTACTGTAAAAACATTTTCTAGTTCATGTGTATAGGTGTGAAATTCAGAGCATAAGTTTGTACTAGGTAGATTGAGTTCAGGGTTCTTCAGAAAGCTTTGTAGATTTAAAAAAAAAC
>NC_034590.1:67890297-67916301 GCF_900095145.1 Mus pahari
TTTTCATAAAGTCTTTGTCACATGGTTCAGCTATGCTAAAATACTCAGGACCTGCTGTGGGCTGTAGTGGAAACATATTGCTCTGGTTGTCATTGATGTGTTTTTACATTGGCATGTAGCCCTCTGAGTTTGGAAACATTGTAACTCTTGCTGATGATATCTGTTCTGGCTGTTTTGTTCTTCAGGGTTAGTGATAAGTGTGCCTACTGAGGGTTCTAGGTGTTGAGAACTGACCCAGGAATGAGGAATGATCTGAGGGTGGGATGAGGGGGTCCACCAGGATCTGCTGAGACCTCTAGGAATGGAAGCAGATAGAGTAATGAGAGGCTACCGCAAATAGTCTGTTACAAGCTGGGACTGGGGGATTAGATTTGGAGGAACAGAGAGAGGTGAAGATACACAGCCTGACTACTTTCCTGGCTGGAATGACCTTTGGGTTCCCAGGGAGTGCCTTCTAGCTTTGCGGGCTGGGATAAATGAGTTAGAAAGATCTATATAACCTACTGCAGCAGGTATTTTGCTACAGAGCTTGGGGATGAGACTGGAGGAATGGCTTTAGGGTAGCTGGGGAAGAGGTTACGATCTTCAGTTAGCATAACTGCTTCCCTGGCTGGAGTCTGGTAATGCTGTCTCCTCTACCCCACCCCTGGTTTCTCTCTGTAACCCTGGCCATCCTGGAAGACCAAGCTGGTCTCGAATTCAGAGCTTCACCTGCCTCTGCCTCTGGTTTCTGTTAGTACGGTTCTTACGTTTGCCTTTTGCTATCTGGAAATCTCTGGTGTTAATTTTCAAGCTGTCTCTGGCTGGAGCTTGTTCCTCCTGTGATTGTTAGCCTCTGTCAGCACTCCTGGGAATCCAACTCTCCCCTGCATCCCTGTGGTCAGAGCACTCTGCAGGCAAGCTCTCCTCTTGCAAGGCAGTTGTCCAGAAGTCTGGAGCTCTGATCCTCCTTCTGAGTTCTGGGGTAAGAGCCCTCCTTGTAGGACGACTCTCCTCCCGAGATCCCCAGAACCCATGATCCCGAGGACCTGTGGTGTGGAGAGTCCTCCGGAGCGTTCAGCGACCTCCTCTGGAGTTACAAAGAGCGCTTTTTTTTTTTTTTTAATTGCCAGTAGATGTTTTGATTAACACCAAATGGAGATGTGGTAGGGAAAAATATTGATTGTGTGATGATATTTCCTTTCTCCATGAATGACATGTTCTTCCAGCTTTATCTTACAGTTATTTTTATGCTCATTTGGTGCAGACCTGATACATCTTGGTGGTCTGTAGCATAGAAACATACAGGAGACCCCTGTGTTTTTTGTGGCCAATCAAACATCTGAGAAGTCAAGACTAAGAACAAAGTCATTCTGACCTCAACAGAAAAACCTTGTAATACAAATAAATCACCTGGATTGGGGAATTGTAATTTTTTTTAACCTAGCTTTAGAAAATCTGAGGCAGTTTTATAATTTTTGTTTATCAATAACCATTATATGCAGGCCAATCTATATTTAAGTAGCAGAATTACTCTTTTTTTTCCCCTTTTTGTTTGTTTGTTTTGTTTTGTTTTTCGAGACAGGGTTTCTCGGTATAGCCCTGGCTGTCCTGAAACTCACTCTGTAGACCAGGCTGGCCTCGAATTCAGAAATCCACCTGCCTCTGCCTCCTGAGTGCTGGGATTAAAGGCATGCGCCACATGCCCGGCTGGAGAATTACTCTTAAGAAAATGAATCTAAAATAGTTTTTTCCCTAATTCCTCATCTTGTTCAAACTTCTTGTTTAAAGTGTTTGGGGTAGAGGGTATTGCCAAACCTATGGGAATAGTAAGGTAATATGATGTGCTATATATGCCTTTAAACAATCCTTTACAATTGTCCCATCCCAAGCTGTTATATGCTCTTAACACAGTTTATCAGTAACTAGAGCTTTTTTGCTGGATCTCATGGGGGCCAGATGGCCTCCAACTTCCTATGTTAAGGATGGTGACTGTGTCTGCCTCCCAATGGCTGGGATTATAGGTGTGTGCCACTAGCCAGCAGCACTTGTTGGTTTTAAAGTCAGTTAATTCTTTATGTAATTTCTACTTTGGTATTTTCTGTCAAGCTTCAGGAAGTTAAGAATGATACCATTTTGGGAATTCTTTGCTTGTTTGGTTTTTGGTGTTTTGTTTTTTTTTTACTACCATATTGAGTACGTAAAATGCCACCTGGAATTTAATGGTCACAGTAGTATTTACTAAATAAATAGACTGAACAGTATTACTACATAGTCATCAAAGAACATCTTGCATATGAATTGACTTTCACTAAAATGGAAATTCACTGAGAAAAGCCATCTTGATAGACTCAGTATTAGAAGGACTATCGCCCATCATTTAATTTCCTGAGACTTAGAAATAGTAACTAGGGGAGACGCTCTAGGCAATATTAATAAAAATGCCATAATTCTGCATCACTTTTATCCTTTTGGAAAGTGTTTTGTTTTCTTGCCTGTGCTGTGCTTGCTGACTGCTACTCCCTGAGATGGGGCACAGAAGCAATAGTGTTTATCTACTGATTTCAGCTTTCATCTTTGCAGGCCCTCTGCTGTGCTTATTAGCAAGCATCCCCCTTTGGTTTAGTCAGCTGTGTGACCTCGGCAGACAGCTGCACACATCATCCAGCTCCAAGGGCAGAGAGCTGTAAAGGTTGTTTTCATGTGTGGGCTTTAGCCCTTTCTTCTTGTTTCTCGTTACAGTGGGGTGCTGATCTACAAACGGAACATGAGAAGTACCTGGTGAGACACTGTGGCAACATACCAGTCTTTGTCATTAATTATCCATCAGAACTCAAGCCCTTCTACATGAGGGAGAATGAAGATGGTCCTCAGCATACAGTAAGAAGATTATAAGTATGGTTCATCGTCTGAACACGAATCCTCCTCACCTTGTTTCATTTCATTAACTTTAAAAATATTTTCTTAAATTATATCCATCAGTCTTCCCACAGAACCCAGTGTTCTATAAATATACTTGTCATTTTTCTCACGGGGGGTCTTAGTTTAGCAGATTCAAGTGTGAGTGGGTTTCATTTTGCTTTTGCTTTTGCTTTTCTTTGAATAACTGAGTTCAGGAAGTAGCTTAGAACACTGGACAACAGCACCAGGTTGGTGTCAAGTTCAGTATTGATTAGGAGACTCCTGGGAAAGAAAGCTTGCTGGAGCATAGATAGTATCACTGGCACGGTCAGGCAGAAGAACAGTTGGCTTAGAGTTCTTTTGTCTCGGCTATATATATAGACACTGTGAGGGAAGGCGATGGAGGGACTGGAGAGTTCTTAGTAGATGGCCCGTCACGGGCCTCATGTGACTTCTCTATCTGCCTGTATTGGTTCTCTGATTCTTCACTCTGTTTATAATTGATTTTACTCTTCTAATTTACTTTCTCTTTATTTTCTTTCTGCTTACAAGATGAGATATAATATAAAAATATACTTTGACTTATAAGAGTCTTATTAATTGTTTCATATGCAACATTATTAGTTATGTTTGTGAGACAAATATGTTTATCACAAAATAGGTCAAAACCCTAAATTTTGTTGTCCAGGATCTCACCACTTACTTTTAGAGAATGAAGGTTATACTCTAACCCACAAGTGAGCAAAACATCCCCATCTTAGGTACATAGGTATCTGACTGAAAGTTTTCTGTTTTCTTCTACAGTGTTATAAGACAGTATTTGTCACAGACTGCCATCTTGTCTTGAAATCCTAGAGAAATTTTCCTAGAAACTTTTCTCTATTTATAAATGAAAACTTACAAAGATAATTTAGCTCTACTATCCCTACCCAAAGTTGCACAGTGCATTCTTGTGTTCTGCCCCTCAGTGTAGTATTTCTTGCTGTACTCCATTCTAGACTGTGGTAAATCCCCTGCTTGAGCCTTTCCTTTTCTGTAAAGACTTGACTTAATTCGGGTTGCCCAGCCACTGGGAACCACCTTAGTCAGCATCTCTGTAGCAGTGTGTCTTGTTTCCCATCCAAACCTTTCTTGGACTCCGCTCTCCCTCCCGATTGTGCCCTGTCTGCTTGTTTGCACTTTTAGATCAGCCACATTTTCTGCTCCTTTTTTGTTACCTGGACAGTTTCCTCTTCTGCCACCTACTGCAGCAGTTCCTGTTCAGCTCAGTCACCACGCAGTCTTCATGTCATTAAGCCCAGGGACTTTAAGAAGTCTTTGATTTGATCTATCTGCAACTTCTTATTCTTACAACCCTCTTGTCCCTCGGCTTGTGGCATCATGTCCTTTCACGTCATCTCTCTTTCCACTGGTCACTCTAATTAATCTCTACAGATTTTTTTCTCCAAGTTTATCAGATGTTGGAATTCCTTAAATCTAATCCTACATCTTTGCTCTTGCCAGGTGATTTCACATGTTCCAATAACATCATTTTTTCTAACATAATCAGAAATTCACTTTCAACTTCTCTTTAAAATTCTGGACTTATATCTTTATTATTATTTTTGTTGTTATTTATTATTCATTTATTTATTGGAGGGCACACATGCATGCCGCTGTAAATGAGTAGAGTTCACTGTGTGGAACTCAGAGATCCACCTCAGGCCATCAGCCTTAGTAGTGAGCACCTTTATCCCCTGAGCCATCTCATCTGCCCTGGACTCTCTCTTACTGCCTCGTTGATTACAATGCAATGCTAAAGGCTCATTAAAGACAGTAACCAGAACCAAGTGCATGACTTCTCTCTCCACTCCCCAGTCACATTCCATCTGTTCTTGTTTTTCCTTTCAGTAGGGTCTCACTATAGAGGCCTGGCTAGCCTGAAACTCAGAGGAGAGCTCAGAGAGGTCCACCTGCTTATGCCTCTACCTCAGCCCCCTTGGAGCTTGGGTTAAAGGCATGTGTCATTGTGCTTGGTCATGAGCTTGTAATATTTTCTTTCTTTGTGATTGTAGTAATCCCACACCTGAGTCATCTCTGAAATTTCTTTCTCACAGTGAAGTGCAAATCATTACTAGATTCTGACATTTTACACTCTGAAATGTATCTCAGATCCACTTGTTTATTTTCATTTCTGCTTTTACCTTTTAGATTAAGATCTCTTCTGTGTCTTGCCTTCACCTCCCTGTGGCCTCCTAACTGTTCTTCCTGTGTCTGCTCTTTCCTTCACAGTCTCTGTCTTCATTTTAGCATGAGCTTTTGGAAAATAGAAGCTAAAGCTGGGTATGATAGCCCAATTCTGTAATTCCACCACTTGAGAATATGAGAAGTTCCAGTTATCTTCATCTACATAGTTTGGGGCCAACTTAGACTAAATGAGACCCTATTTCAAAAAAAAAAAAATTAAAATGTAAATCTGATCATGTTAACCCCTTTCTTTAAACCATCAGTAGCCTCCTGCTGCTCCTGCTAAGCCAAGTATAGCTGTTCCTGACTCTGAGGCTCTGTTACATCCATACTTGTCACCTTTCTGCCAGTTTGGACATCCTCCTACCTTGGGCTCCTGCATATGCTTTATTCTGAATAGTCTTCCACACCTACATAATTTTATTTATTCTTCAGATCATGTTTTTCTCATAAGAACTTTCTTCGATCATTATAATTAGTCATAACAACATTTTTAGATGCTGTTAAGTTTCAGACCTAGAGCTGCTCACTTGTTAAGATTTAATGTAACTTTTTATTCATTATTTGAGAATTTCCCATTCGTATGTAATATATATCTAGAGGCCACACTCCTAGAGAAAAAAATCTGACTCTTCCCCCAGCAACCATCTACTCCCAGTAGTGCCTCAGGGAGGGGTGTGGCCTCCGGAGCCCCTCCACCTTCTGTTGGAATGCTGGCTGCCTCAGGGAGGGGTGTGGCCTCAGGAGCCCCTCCACCTTCTGTTGTAGTGCTGGCTGTCTTGGTCTTTTGCAGATAACCACAGCTGCTCTGAGTTTTTAAGTACCATGGTCCTGTCATAGCCAGAGAACAGCATTTCACAGCAGTCTACCCTTAAACCTGTACTTCCCACCATCCTTGTCCATGATGGTAAATGAGTGTGAGATCCATGTCCTCTTTGGGGCTGAGCAATACACAGACACCTGTTCTCTGCACTTTGACCAGTGCTGAGTCTTTGTATTAACCACTGTCCACCGCAAAAAGAGGCTTCTCTGATGAGGCCTGAGCCCTGCACTTATCTCTGGGTGTAAAGCTTAATGTTTAAAAGACAGTTTTATCCATTTAGGAACATAGTAGTAGGAGGTTCTCTTCTAGGGTTTATTATCTCCATAACTACAGGTTCTTGGCCATGAGCCCTAAATCCAGTGAGCAAGTGATTGGTTACCCCCCAAACTCATACCACTGTTTTACCAATGAGCATCTTTGCCAGGCTGGACATTACAAGCTGCTAACTCTTAATCCATCCTAACCTTTAACACATGATTTTTTTGCTGACACATCACTACTTAATTAACGACTTTCCTTTGTCTAGAGCACCTATAGATCTATTTTTTTACTTACCGATATAGCCTCAGTGCCTAGCATAAATCCAAGGACATGGCAAGTATGTAATAATCTAATTTGTGTAGGGACAGGCGATTGGATGAATACAAACCATCAAAGCTTTAGTCACAGGGTGAGCACAAATGCATAGTAACTTGATTTGTTAAAGTGGGGCCAGGCTGGCTAGGAACTTTTACTATAAATTTCTTGAGCACTGGCAGTAATATAAAGGAAAATATAATGGCCCAGAGTTACATACTCTTGGCTTCAAGTTACAGATCTGTGTGTTATACAATATGTGGGTGAGCTAAGTGTAGTGGTACGTACTTTTAATCCCAGCACTAGAGACAGAGGTAGACCGATCTCTGTAACTTCAAGGCCAGCATGATCTACATAGTGAGTTCCAGGTTAGCCAAGGGCAGCCTAGTGAGACGCTGTCTCAACAAGACAAACATTGGCAATAAAAATAAACTATGTGATTGATCTTAGGCAAGACACTGAGTCCCTCTGAATTTTAATTTGAACAGTACATGTGTATGATCACTCTTGGTTCCTAGGAGTTGAGCTGACCCAGCTGGGAAAGCTTTGGGTGGTACTGAGACTATCTGGGCCTGAGGATCAGTAATGTATGAAAACTCAATTACTGTTTGGAGTAGCAGGAAGCTGATAAGTGTGGCATGGCATTGTCTCTCTTCCATTTTAACTTGTGATAACTTTGTTGTGAGAGATACTGTAATGCCCAGTATCTGTGTGTTTGACACTAATGCCCAGTGTCCGTGTGTGTGACACTGTAGTGCCCAGTATTCCTATATATGTATTGCTATGCTGTCATCATGACCTGAAGAGACAGTACTGCTCTTATGTGTCCTCCTTACCTTTGTACATTCTAGGAGGCCAGCAATCTCTAACAGTGCCTCAGATCATGTAAGCACTGTAATGAGACTGGTGTACTTCCATAGTTTCTGAAGTACTATAGCATATAGCTTCTCTTTACCATATTATTTGAATATCATTTAACTAAGATATTTACATTAGCCATAGATAGTAGCATTTATATTACCAACCTCCTTTTTTTTTTCCTGTAAAAAGTACCTGTTTCTACTCCTATAAAACTTGAGTGGTGAATGTACAAACCTTGGGGCATATGAATAAATAATGTATTTCTTTCAGTGGGACTCTAATTACAGATTTGGGGAAGGTTTGTCAGAGTTTATGCAAGAAATTTCTCCTAGTTAGCTTCAGCTGTCAACTAGACAGCCCACAGTTATCTGGGGGGAAGCCTCCATCAGGGGATTGCGTCCATCAGATTGGCCTTTGGGCATGTCTGTGGGCATTTCTTGATTGCTAATTGATATGGGCAGGTCCAGTACACTGTACAGTACCATCTCTAGGCAAGGAATCCTAGGCTGTTTAAAAACTCTATCTAGGGTGGGCTCAGTGGTTAAAAGCACTAGCTGCTCTTAGAGGACCCAGGTTCAAGTCCCAGCACCCAAATGGCAGCTCACAACTGTCTGCAACTTCAGCCCCAAGCTTGCACCAGCACCAGGTACGCATGTAGGTAAAACGCCCATACACATAAAAATAAGTAAATAAAAATTTTAACTTTTAAAAAGAAGGCTAACGAAGGAGACAGAAGAGTAAAAGAACAAAGAAAAAGTAGGCTGAGTGAAGGCTAGGGAGCGAGCCAGTAAGCAGCTTCCTGCATATTCCCTGCCACTGTCCTGCCTTCTCCATTATCCACAATGTCCTGGAAAGGTAAAATGAAGTAAACCCTTTCCTCTTCATATTGCTTTTCATCATAGTATTTATCACAAAACCAAAGAAATAAACAAACAAACAAACAAACAAACAGTAAAATAGAGGTGTTTCAATGGTATTTTCACCAAGCAAGTGAAAGATAAGGACAGAGAAATATTTAACCTGTTTTTAAAACTTCGGGCTGGAGTAATAGAAGACTGGTTTTCACAGTAGGGTGTTCGTTTATTTTCTTCCACCCATTCCTATAAAATGAAGATATACAGACTTCGATAATAAAAAGCACACTAGATTGAAAGCTGGAGGTTGGAACTCTAACACTCTTACAATGTATCTGTATGACCCTTTACAAGGCTCTGCAGGCACAGAGCCTTAGTATCTCCCTCCTTACAGTCAGAAAATTGATCTAGACCTCTGAGGTGCATCTCTAAGCCTCTGATTTCATGTAACCTGTTTTTATTTACTGGCATATGTAAGAATAACACATAAGTTACAGTGCATAAGTTTGTAATTTGAAGGCCTAATATAATGAATCTAAGGAAACATAGAAAATAGCATGTGCTCTTGGGTACGGGACATTGGTTAAAAACCCTGAATGTAAATGGAAAATATGCAGCTATCTGAATGGCTTCTCGGAGAATATTCATTTATAACTTCCACATGTGACTAGGAAAAAGTCACACCCAGCAGTTCTGAATGAGATGGATTAGGACCACCAGGTGATGGTAGGATTTTCAAACTCGTGGCAGTAGTACTTCTATTACTATGTTTTAGTAATACATCAGAAATGATGACACATCGATGGCCATTCAGTGAAGTATACACTGTGTAGTCTCTTGGACAGGCAACCAAGGGATAGGTAGTGAATTTCCCTAGCCTAATAAACTATACTGTGTCAAAGTAACTTGATCCTTGAATCGACAGAAATAGTGAAGAAATTGTTAATTTTACTTAGTGATGACTAATGATTTTCCTGGCAATTTAGATCAAGTAAAAGTATGTACTGCAGCCTATCTCTGATTGTCTTCAGGATCTTTGTAAAGGTATGTGTACCTTGGATTGTAGATTCCCTACGATCAAGAGAGAAATTTGAAACTTTGACATGTGTGTGATTTGTAAACTTTTATTGCTGTTCTGTTTCTCTCCATTTCAATCTCCTCATTTCCTTATAGACAATGAGTTTAGTTAAAGCAGTAGACATGAGAGAATACAGATGTCTTCTGCCTTCAGGTAAAATAGAACTGTAAAGGAAGTTGCACTTCAGGCTAGAGATATGACTCACTGGTTAAGAACACTGACAGCTGTTCCAGAGGACCCAGGTTCAATTCCCATCTCCCACATGGCAGCTCACAACTGCCTATCACTCCAGTTCCAAGGGATCTGACACCCTCACACAGATACGCATGCAGGCAAAGTAATCAGTGCACATAAAATAAGTCATTTAAAAAAAGGAAGCTGCACTATTATGAAGAACAACAAAAAGAGTAGTTCAGAGTAAAGGAGTGGCTTATATCATCCCACTTAAATAACTAAACCCATCTTGCAGGAGTAGGATATATGTTAATTTTCTCATTGCTGTGACAAATAGCAACTTGGAGGAGAGAGGGCGTGTATTGCTTATACTTTCAGAAAACACATTCCATAGAGGTGAAGGTATGACAGAGGAGTGGGGGCCGCTGCTCACCTTGCAACCAGGAAGGAAGCAGGGAGTGAGGCTTCTCTCCAGCAATTGCAGGTGTGTTGGGGGTGTTCATTCAAGACCAGTGAGTAGCAGCTGTATCACAACCTGATTGCTGTGCTGCCTTGAAATTTCCTCTGCCAAAGATATTAATCCCTTACTTTAAAACTCAGCTCTACTTGGGTTCTCAGGACACAGGCAGAATACAGTCATATGCCCTCCAGCCACTGCAGTTCCTGATTGAGTACTTGTTCCCCTGAAACCTCAGGACCTGGCCCACTACTGTTCCATGTTTCTGTCTGCATTCTCGGGAGAACTATTATAGAAGTCACTGGATAAATGCGTTATACTTCTGTGAATTGACGACCCTCTAATGGGTATCTCCTTCTTCCAGTAGCATCTGTGGATCAAATCTTTATTCAGACCCTAGGGAGGCAGAAATCATATTCAACTCTCATAGCACTACTGAGCATTATGTGACAGGATATAGCAATGAGAATAAAAAATCAATCAAGAGATAGTTAATGAATTTTCTTGGCTGAGACTAATAAACTGCATCACAATAGCTTGCACATCAGCCCAGCAGAGTGAAGAAGGCGATGTCACCATGAGATTTCCACAAAGGCAGCTTTCGGTGCAAGGATTCAAACTCCAGAACTCTGTGCTGTTTATACAGAGTTCAGAAAAGCAACTTCACCATGTATGATCGTAGTCAAGAATGACGTAGTTCTTTGTGGGGGCATAGAAGGGCTTTTTGGAGTGTTACTCTTATTTTGCTTTTTTATCTACATTGGTGACACAGTTTGCTCATTTTATAAAGTTAATAGAATTGTGCAATTTATTTGTATATTTTTATACATAATGTTATATTTTAAGTAATTTCCCTTCAATGGGGAATGCTGTCCTTTTATCACTGCAAATGGTGTGTGAAAGTCAGAAGAACTAACATTTATAAAAATGTTACTTATCTTTGCAAACTAAACTCTGCAACAATATTAGAGGTACCACCAAGATGGCTCAATGGGTAAAGGTACTTGCCACCCAAGCCTGACAGACTGAGTGGAAGGAAGAACAAACAACTCCTAGTTATGCACACAGACACACACACACACACACACACACACACACACACACACACACACACTCATACTATTCTAGAGAACTAGTGATGGTCTTTGAACTGAACTGAAAAGTAGAGGACTAAGGATGAGTCTCGGGTGGTTCCCAGAAGTTGGATTTTTAGTTCTAAAGGAGGTGTTTACAGAAATCCTTTCCTTTCTCCAAGAGGAAGATCTCAGGTAACTTGTATGTGTATGTACCTCTCAGCTGGTTTCTGCTGGCTCGCTTGGAATTTAGAACTCAGAAGGAAAAGAGAAGTGTGGTAATTACCTTGGCCCCGAGGAAGCATATTTTGAGACAAGGTGAAAATTCCATTCCTTTGAAACCATTAGTATCTTTGAAAGCTATAAAACTCTGCCTGTTTAGCACAAGTAATGAGACTGATTCAGGATTCATAAGATGTAACTAAGTTCAGCCTCTTCTGTCTGTCGGTCCATCTGCACCTTCTAGCCATGGCATCTGGAGGATATTTCCTCATTCTACCTTCTTTTCAGGGGCAACAAAAGAAAGGACATTAAATTTTCCCTTTCCTGAATGTAGCATAGAAGGGTCGTACATCAAAGGCTTTTTTCCTGTTTAGCCTATTAGTTTTCATTGAAAATTTAAGTTTTATTTGACTATCCTGATTGGAATCAAAGAGTCAGAGTCAGAAGGGAACATCATAAATAGAAACCAGGGTTCACTCAGCTTGAATACCAACATGAACTATTTCGAGACAGCTTGCTGCTGCAGCTGTGTAGCTTAAACAAAATCAAAACTCCTATCCATGGAGGAAGATGGGCCAGGAAGCAGTCTGAACCTAGAAGATGTATAGACGAAACAGGATTGTTTAAGCTGTGAGAGTTACCTGTGGCTTCTGTTATTTCCTTAGCAGGAGAATGAATGGGCAGCAGAGCCAAAGTGCTTCCACTATTAAAATTTCCAGGCTGCATTAAAAACAAGGACATCATGAATTTCAGGGGCAAATTGATGGGTCTAGAAAATCCCAAAAGCTCCAAATAACCAGGGTACAATTCACAGACCACATAAAGCTCAATAAGAAGGAAGAGCAAAGTGTGGGTGCTTCGGTCCTTCTTAGAAGGGGAACAAAATACTCACAGGAGCAAATACGGAGATAAAGTGTAGAGCAGAGGAAAGGCCATCCAGAGACTGTCCCACCTTGGGATTCATTCCATATACAGTTACCAAACTCAGACACTATTGTGGATGCCAAGAATTGCATACAGAAGGAACTTGATATAGCTGCATCCTGAGAGACCCTGCCAGAACCTTACAAATACAGAGGTGGATGTTAGCAGCCAACCATTGGACTGAGCGTGGGTTCCCTAATAGAGGAGTTAGAAAAGGGGCTGAAGAAGTTGAATGGGTTTGAAGCCCCATAGGAAAAATAACATCAACCAACCAGACACCCCCCCCCCCAGAACATCCAGGGACTAAGCCGTCAACAAAGTACACATGGCTCCAACTGCATATGTAGCAGAGGAAGGCCTTGTTATGCATCAATGGGAGGAGAGGCCCTTGGTCCTATGAAGGCTCGATAGATACCCCAGTGTAGGGAAATCGAGGGCAGGGAGGTGGGAATGGGTGGGTAGGTAGGTGGGTGAAGGAACACCCTCATAGAAGCAGGGGAAGGGAAGATGTGATAGGTTGTTTCCGGGAGGGAGGGAAACAGGGAAAGGGGATAACATCTAAAATGTAAATAAATCAAATATCCAATAAAAAAAGAAAATAAGTGAGGTAACCCAGACCCAAAAGGACATGCATGACAGGAACCTAGCATAACTGTTCTCTGAGAGGCTCCACTCAGCAGCCAGTGGAAAGAGATACAGAGATTCACAGCCAAACAGAAGATGGAGCTCGGGGAGTTTTACAGAAGAGTTGGGAGAAAGATTTAGGGACCCAAAGAGGACAGGGATTCCACAGGAAGACCAACAGAGTTAAGTAACCTGGACCCTTGAGGACTCCCAGAGACTGAATCACCAACCAAAGAGTGAGCACTGGCTGGATCTAGTTCCCCTGAACATAAGTAACAGATGAGCAGCTTGGTCTTCATGTGCATCCTGGAGTAACTAGGGCACGGGCTGTCCATGACCCTTTGCCTGCCTGCCTGCCTGCCTGCCTGCCTGCCTGCCTGCCTGCCTGCCTGCCTATGGATCCTGCACCCCTTGACTGGCCCCAGTAAGAGAGGATATGCCTAGTCCAGCAGCAACTTGATGTGTGTGTGTATGGGGTGGGGTCAGGGGAGGTTGACACCCAGAGGGGAACTTCCCCTTCTAAGGGGAATTGGGGGAAGACTTACTTGAGAGAGTACTGGCAGGAAAGGAAAGGCTGATGTTGGGTTGTAGCAACCAACATCAGCCTTTTTGTTTTTAATAAAAAGAAAAAAATTCCAGGCTTCAGAGAAACACAGTAGAGATTCCTATTTAAGGGAGTCAAACTAGGTCATCTTTGAATTAAGACTTTTTTTTCTGCAACTGACAAGTTTTTAGTAAGATGGTCAGCTCCAGTGTCTGACCCCAGAACTACCAGATCTACACCAGTGCTTTGTGTTCTGACCCTGTACTCTGTTCTCTCAGAGTCTAGTTTCTTCTTTAAAGTACAGATGATTGTTAATACAGAGGATATTTAAGAATTCAAGGTCATGGGCTGAATTTTGCCTATGATTTGATAAATCCTAAGAAAAAGACTAACAGGGAACACAGAGGGTTCCTGTACCATTCATTTGTTGTTCAGTAGTCATAATGAAATTTAAAAGTAGAAATAAAGAAGTGTGCCACATATTTAAAAGAAAAAGATATTTTTCAAAGAGAATTTTCAAAATTTGCAGCTTCTGGTGATATGCTGTAGCTCAGTGGTTCTCAACCTTCCTCATTCTGCGACCCTTTAATATAGGTTCTCATGTTGTGGTGACTCCCAGTCAAAATATTTTTTTGCTACTTCATAACTAATTTTTCTATTGTTATGAATTATATCAGTATCATAATGTAAATATCTGATATGCAGGATATCTGACATGTAGCCCCTGTACCCACAGGTTGAGAACCACTGCTCTAGCTTGTTTAAATCATACCACCAAAATCTAGCTGTGTCCACAGCTGGGCACACAACAGCTGACTGGGCAGATAAAAGGTGCTAACAGGCTAGTTTTAGAGTCACCTTTACGGGTAACACATCAGAAATAGTTGTGAGGACTGTTAGTGGTCATTTGATATCAGTACTTTTGATAATGATTCTGAACTGTGATTATTTATGGTACTTTGTATTTTTTTTGTGGTCTGATGGAGGAAAATAAGAGAATAACTCTTCCGTCCTTCATGTAATAGATAATAAAGACCCTGTTGGAACAATATAAGAGAAAGAGCCCTGTAGACAGGGATGAGCAATGCAGGGACTCTTGCTGTACACAAGTTTCTGCTTCTCCCTCAGTGTGTATTATACTTTGCCACCCTGTTGACATGAGCTTTGTCATGGGAATTGTATTAGCCGAAGGATTATGAGCAGAAGTGACATTTTTTCATATATGCTTTTAACAGATTTCTATATTCTTTTTTACTGTCTGCTCCAAAACTTTTAAAAGAGACTTTTTTCTCAACTCCAGGGCAGTTTTAAAAGGCAGATTCATTGTAAACTAGTAGGTTTTTTTTTTACATTTATTTTTTTATATATACACGTATGTGCATAGCCAGATTCATTGTAAAATAGTAGTTCTTTTTTCACTTATTTTTATGTATATATATGTATATGTATATATATATGTGTATGTATATGTGTGTATATATATATGTGTGTGTGTGTGTGCACACGCGCGTAGGCATGTATGTATTATGAAACACATGTGCCATGGCACATATGTGGAGGTCAAAGAGCATCTTAGCGAAATTAGTTCTTTCCTTCTACCATGTGGATTCTGGATCGACTCGAGGTCATTATGCTTAGCAGCAAGCACCTTGACTTGGCAGCCCATAAACTGGTAATTTTTAGTTAGGATTGATATGCCTTCCTTTCTCTAGCTCCTTGATGACATTTAGCAATGCCTGGAGACACGTAGGTTTGACATGCAGGCTAGTAGTATATCTGACATCTAGTGGGTGGAAGCCAATCATGCTGTTAAGTACCTTAGCACAATGGGCTGAGTGCAGTTGAGCGCATAGAGACCCTAAGTTCTACCCCCAGCACCAAAGGGAAAAAAAAGTTCTACAATACATAATTCAGGCCCTTAAAACTAAAATTATCTAGCCAAAGATGTTATTAATGCCAAGACTTGAAAAATCACAGTTTTATGATTATAGCCTACTTCTAGCCTATTCTAACATAGCCTCTGTCACCTCAATTTTGTAATAGTTAGTGCAGAAGTAGTTGAACATAGGCAGTTAGATATCCTTGTAATTAAGACAGGATTAGACGGTTTTTAAGTATGAATGAGTATAGTGCATGATGTACATTTTAAAGGTGATTCAGGGAGCTAATGAGATTGCTCAGTGACTAAGAGTGCTTGCTGCGCTTACCGAGAGCCCAGCTTCAGTTCCCAGCAGCCACATTAGGTGACTCACTGCCTGTAGCTCCAGAGGACTCTATGCCCTTTGTTCCTGTGTGGTGGTAGGGGAGGACACACATAAATAAGAGTATAAGGCTAAAGGTGACTATTGTAAGTGCTATGTGTTCCAGATAAATAAAAACCACCTAGAATGCCTAAGGAGTGCTCTGGTCACATTTTGAACTTTCCAGTGAACTCACATGTCAAGAGGTGTGCAGTCAAAGATGAGTGTTAGTCCTCTATGCTTCTTTAAAAAAAAATAGAATTATAAAACAAAAAAACTAAGTCCAGAATTACTATAATTTAGTTCTACGAAAAGTGTTAAGATCCCAGAAGTATGTTTTCTATTTGTTTTAGTTATATTTGCATCAAAACCAAGCAGGGACTGCTGTGTGGTTGTGTATTCATGGAGAAGCAGAGCAGTCCAGCTGGAGCTCCTCTGGACTTGTCCCACCTGCACAGGTGCTTCTCATGCATGTTTGGAGACAGTTACCTTTTTAGTTTGAGTTATTAATTTTTATATGTTCTTGCAATATAACAAGGGACTATTGCCACGCTTCTTACATAGAATTTCCCCAGCTTAATCCTTGCAAGTTATAGTGTGTGTGTGTGTGTGTGTGTGTGTGTGTGTCCATCTTTTCAGAGCAATACAGAATGGTAAAGGCTAGAGACTCACTTGGTTAACTATTTTCTTCCAAACCTCACTGCCCATATTCTAAATATAAAACTCTAAAGTTGAGAACAAACTTTTCAGGTTATGTTGGTAAAGTGCTTATATAGCATGCACAAAATCCTTGGGTCTTTAGCACCACATAAATTAGGTATGGGGATGCAAGCCTTAATCCCAGAACTTGGAAAGTGGAAACAGAAGGAGTCTTAAATTCGAGGTCAAAGTCAGTAAACTGGCTCAGTAGGTTAAGGCTTTTGCTTCCAACCATAACCACCTGAATTTGATTCCTAGAGCTCACAAGATAGAAACAGAAACCCAAGTCTTGAAAGCTGTCATTTGACCTCCTTGTGCACACTCTGGGGCATGTAGCCTCACACTTATATGCATATTCATACCCACACAAAATACCTGTTTTTTAAATGCATCCAAAGAATTAAGTCACAAGGTAATACAGATTGCAGATAAACTTTCTAAAATAGAAATAGGTGCTAAGGGGTTAAGTTATTGCAGAGGACACAAGTTCAATTCCCAGCACCCACCTGGCAGCTCACAGCCGTCCATAACTTCAGTTCCAGAAGATCCATTGCCCTCTTCTAACCTCTGCAGGCACCAGGCATGCAGTGGTACACATATATACATGCAAGCAAAACCTTCATATACATAAAATAATTTTAAAACAAAATAAGCACCACTAGTAATTAAAGACTACAAACTCAAGTAGCATACTGTCATTTCATTTTCCTCTATTAAAAGTTTTTTCTATTTTCTCTGACACATGTAACATCTTTATTGTAAAAAGTAAGAAAATACAAGTAAAACTTTTAAATCTATATTCCTATGAGGGTGGAACTCCATTAACAATTTTTTTATGTTTATAACAATCTTTTTTCCGTGCCTAAAATGTATTTAAGAGTCTCTTGCTGATTACACTTGAATTTTTGTAACTGGAATTGATGCAATTTTAATGTCCTTCACGTTAATCTTTCTTGTGTCTTTGATTGTTCTGTAAGACCACTTGCTAAAGTTGTCATTGCTGACTCAGGATTTGCATGTTGAAATCTCGGTTGTCTGTGGCCAACATGGTGACCTGGAACTGTTGTGTCAGGTGTGAGAGGGCATTGCTGAATCAGTTCTCTTTCATGTTGCTTATGTCTTTTATTTTTCTATCAAGATAAGGAACGGAAAAAAAAAACCTAGGGGTTTCATTGTTTTAATTTGTACTTCTTCAGTTAATAAACAATGCTTGATTGATAGCTATGACATACAAAAATTAAGGAAGTTTTTCCACCTTTAGAATGTAACATAGTTACAGAGTAAATGCACTAGGCCCATATTCAATTCCCCAGCAGGAAGAAAAAAAAAGAAACTTGTTTCCTTAGTCATGAAATAATGAAGTTGTACACATAATGTCCAACAAAGAGTTATACACTCTCAAGAGAGCTGAGTGCTTGCCAGACATGCAGTACTCTCTCCATCCTCAACACTGAGTACAAGATGTAGTGGTACACAGCTGCATCTAGCCCTCAAAGGGTGGAGACTATGTGTCAGGAATCAGAGCCATCCTTAGCTACAGCTACATCATGAGTTTAGCACAGACCAAATGAAACCGTGTGTGTGTGTGTGTGTGTGTGTGTGTGTGTGTGTGTGTGTGTGTCTTGCATTTGTGTATATTCAGGTTTGTATGTGGGGAGGTTGGGAGCAGTGAACTGTGCATATAGAGGCCAGAGGTTGTCATTGGGCACCCTCAGTCTCCCTCTCCCTCATGTATATGAAGTCATGGCTTCTGAAGCCACAGCTGCAGATTTCAGTAGTCTAACTAGTGAGCTAGCACACGGACCCTGTCTCCGCTCTGCGTGTTGAGGTTACAAGGTGTGTGACACCACACCTGGCAAAAATTATGCTTCTAAACAATAAACTGTGCAGCTGTTGGGACATTTAAAATATGTAAAGTGACTTTACAAGCACGAGATTTTATTTCCTTAAAATATAAGGTGGGGGAATTAGAATTTTACAAATGTAATTTGATCTCTAACATACTTTTTTTATATGTATAAGAAAACAAAAATATGCTGAAGTCTAACTGTATCTGCCTACTGGATGGTGATTTTAATAGTTCACGACTTTAAGTTTTATTTTATGATAAAGATATGAAAAACAAAACATGTTTTCATCATTTTGTACTCCTTTATTTATAGAATACTAGGATTTTGCACTTGGATATAGACAGTAGTTCTATTCTAATGTTGAACTTATGATAGTAATTGAGTCCATGGTCTCAAAAGAAATTATTAATGCTATTTGGCTTAAGATGGAACCTTTTTATTTTATTTAGCATTCTGGGAAATTTACAAAACTCAAAAAATATTAAAAATAGATAATTGGTCAGGCATTGTGGTACATGCATTTGGAGCAGCATTTGGGAACTAGAAGCAGGTGGATGTTTGTGAGTTATAGGCTAGCCTGGTCTATATAGCAAGCTCCAGGCAAGCCAGAGCTACACAGTATGACCCTGTCTCAAAACTATACATATATCATTTATAATTAATGTCTCTTTACATTGTGTAAGCAACACTCAGATGAGTTTTTATTGAAGACCCAAAGTGCACTTGATTCTAGTTCCTGTTGTCTTTCTTTGGAAACACTACAATTTCAGATCGGTTCCCCTCAAACAAGTACTATATTGTATGTCAGGTGTTACTTTATAAGCTTTATCGAGTCAAGTTTATTTGTGGCATGTTCTTCAGCTATTGCACATCTTTTATATTAATTTAGTAGTTCCCTTCAATGATATTCAAAGAGAAGAAACTAGTGCCGCATACATACAAATCTATGGTTTACCAGGCTAATATAGTCAAAGGAACACCAGGAGGTCACCTAGTCCCCTTGTCCTTTCCTGGTCTGGAATATAAGAGAAACCTTCCTGTGAATCTTTTGTCCCTAATCAGTACTTATTTTAGAGCCAGGCACAGCACTTGGGAGGCAGAGATGAAATGATCACTGAAAGTTCAAAGTCAAATTTTGAGGTCAGTCTAATCTGCATAGCTAGTTCTGGACAAGCCAGATTATAGAGATTCTTTTTCAAAAAGAATGGGGGCTGGAGAGATGGCTCAGAGACAATCAGCATTCGTTGCTCTTTTAAGATGTGTTCAATTCCCATGTGGACATACGGTGGCTCACAACGATCCCATGCCCTCTTATAACCACTGGATGACCAGGCACACAGAGTGCACATACATACACGTCAGTAGAGTACTCATACACACAAGATAAATCTAAAAGTTTGTTTTCAGATTTTAATTCCTCATAAATCTTATTGTGTACAAGTCTGTACTGCCTTCTTCACAGGGGGCCTTTATTCCCATCCCAGTGCTGTTTGCCAGAGCTCACGTCTTTCTCTTCTCTGCATTCATTCCTCCTTGTTCTTGATGTTGGGTATTGCTTGCAAGACTTTCCTTGAATTTTTGATAATCACACAATGTAAGGGAGAAGAACTCTGCCCATAACTTACTGCGTTATTATAATACTAGTTTAATATTGAACCAGAGAACATGGAGAGTGGATGAAAGTATAATAGTCAAACAGCTAGTTGTAAAATTGTTTCAAGAAAATGTTCGATTTGCTTGAAAATTCTGAGTGTCGTTGGAATCACTAGAAAGTACAGTATTGTTCATGGTTGGTTGTTTCTTCTTTAGGTTGCTGCTGTAGATCTTCTGGTTCCTGGAGTTGGGGAGCTCTTTGGAGGTAGCCTCAGGGAAGAACGGTACCACGTCCTAGAGCAGCGACTAGCAAGGTCAGACCTCAAAGAAGCACACTTTAAGTAGCTGGGATGGGGTCCTCAAAGGTGGTCCCTGCACAATGATACAAACAAAACACTTGGCCTCCTCACTCCTGACTGGCCTGGTACTCGGGCTTCAAGTGATCAACAAAGGTTGCTCTACCATCTGTGAATGTCTCCTTTTTGAAGGCTGGATCTACTGGCAGGTGTAGTAGTTCATACTTATAATCTCTGCAAGTGGCCGATATAAGAGAAAGAATTTTACAGGTTGCAAGCCAGCCTGAACTACAGAGTAGGTAGGTAGGTAGGTAGGTAGGTAGGTAGGTAGGTAGGTAGGTAGGTAGGTAGGTAGGTAGATAGATAGATAGATAGATAGATAGATAGATAGATAGATAGATAGATAGATAGATAGATAGATAGGAAAAGAAAAAAGAAAAGAGAAAACCAGCATGCCTGTGGGTCCAGCACCCAGAGCAGAAGCAGGAGGATCATTTTTAAGTTTCAAGGTCATCTTGGTCTCCATAGTGTGTTCCAGGTCAGACCCAATTATATAAAATTTAAGACCCAGTCTTTAAAAATATAAAAGCAATATTCCCAGGCCCTTGAAAGCCTCTCCCTCATTTTTCTCTTACTTATGTCCTTTTTATGTCCTCGGCTTTATGAATGTCATGGTCCCACTGGGTCATAAGGACAGACTGAACTAAGAAGAGAGTAAAGATGGAAAAGTGCTAAGCTAGCATTTAGCAGTACATTTTCTTCAAGTTCTCTACTCTGCACAGTCCTGATTTAGCTGTTTGAATAACTTTATTTTAATTTACTTTTTGAGATGTGGAAAATGAATCCATAGATACATAAAACATTTTGGAGATAGAAAGTAGGGAATCATTTTTACTGATTTGACTTTCACTGCTGTATATTCACAATCTACCAGAAAACCATGATGACTTCCAAAACTGGCCATGGTTACAAACCTGTTTTCTCATTTCCTCCTTCCCTATACCAGACGTCACAACATTCTTTTCTCAAGTCTGTGTTACTTAGCCCTTCTCTCCAATAGTACTGGGTTTTGTCACATTGTGGTGGGAGGGGGGGACATTTTGAGAATATCCTGTTAAATTAGCCACTTTTAAAGCCAGCTTTTCCTAATGGAGTCATGTTTGAAAGCTGATGCTTTTCCAAGATCCCAAGCTGTAAATGTCTTGAATAACTTGGTGTCGCAAATCCGGCCTTCTTGGCTACTCTACTCATCTTGGAGAGGAGGCTCCAAGAGGGTGTTGTGGAAAATTCCTTTATTGATTAAACAACTGCCTCCTTGCTGCCTCTCATTGTTAGGCAGTCCTGGGGAAGGGAAGTTGTGGAACTAAAGTGAAGGTCAGAATCTCTAGATGAAAGAATTTTAACTTTCTCTTTAAAAAAAAAAAAAATGTAAGCATAGTAAAAATCGCACATGGCAAGAAACCTCATTTGTTGAAAGATTCATCTGCCGATTTTCTTCAGTTGCTTCCTCCCTCCAGGAAACCTTCCCTTCATAACATTAAATGCTTACCTAATATCTGATAATATCCAGTGTTTTCCTTCTCACTGAAGTAGATATGCTCCTCTGTCTCATGGATCTGTCTGTGTCGATCACATTTTCTGTACTTTATAGAACATCTCATGTTTTCTGTACTTATAGAACATCAGTGGTCCTTGCCATTTCAGATGTAGTCCTAAATACCTTTTTAAAGGGCAGAAGTTGAGTTTAATGACCACTAAGACCTTAAAATGTTACTCCCATTTCTCTAGACAAGAGCCATATTGTAGTATTATTATGAAAGCAACCTCAGACTTGCACATTGTAGTAAATGTCATGGAATAAAAGTCTAAAAGTCGTGACCAGGTGTTTGCTGTCTGTGTGTGCCCCCAGGCGCCTCGACTAGTACTGACTGCCTGACTTCCTTCCCGGTCAGCAAGCTCACGTCACACCAGTCCCTTCAAACCCTATTCTCACTCTACAGCATTTGTTACCTATACCTCTTGTTTCATAATACCTCATTGTTTACTGTTAGTATTGATTACCTTATTAATAGAAAGTGTTCTCTCTGAAAACTAAACCTCCTCAGTTCTGTTGCATTGATTGGAGGACACATGCTTCACTCTATTTCCTTACAAAGGGCCCTGCATATATACCCCAGAATAAATGTTTGGTGGTTGATTAATGTTTTATTGCTTTTGACACAGTTCTTCTTTATTTTCTGTTCACAGATCAGGACTTACGAAAGCCTACCAGTGGTAAGGATGTGGCCTATTCTGAGTCATGTGCAAAGGATTGTTACTTGTACTTCAGGCCCTGTAAGCAAATGTTAAGAACATGAGGCTCAGAAAACTGTCTGTGAAAACAGTAAAACTGATGATTATCATTTAGTTACTGCTTCTTATGTATCAGAATAATGCTCACCGTTTTTGTTACTTCATGTAATCATCACAACCCGTAGAAAGGTAGATAGTGTTGTTACCCATTTATCACCCCTCCCTCCCCCTAGACACGAGGCCTTGGCACATGAGCTGAGTATTGTAGTTAGGATGGACCGAGAACTCCATAAACCAAAATCTTCCTTGTGCTTTTGTCCATTTACTGCAACAGGGTCTTACTACATAGGTCAGCACCTGCCTGTGCTCGCTCTCATTCATTATGCTCCAGTTCCCTAGGTTTGACACTGGGAACTTGAACTAAGTGACGCCTTAGGTATCCAAGACCTACAGAGCCCAGAGCTGCTTAAGAATAACCACCTGTCACAGTCACACTCCCTTCCACAAAGTTGTTCTTGCTTGGGGTTTTTTGTTTTTGTTTTGTTTTTTCAAGACTCATCAAACATAGACAAATTACTTACATGTCTACATAGAGCTGTTTTAGGCTCTTACTAAAATATCAGCAATATCATTAACCATTTTATTGTTCTTAGGGCAAGGAAAGACAGATTATACTCTTGCCTTTTGGTAAGGAAGGAAATAGGTTTCAGAGTTTCAAAATTCAGCTAATGGTTTTTGATTGCCTGATAGTTGCCAGCAATATTGTTAATAATCTTGCTCTCTTTTAATTTTGTTTTTTATGATTATAAAATGAAGTGATAATATCTGCTTCAGAGTTATTGTAGAAATGAAAAAGTGCAGACAGAGTAGAAGCAGTTCAATAAACACTAGTTTTTAATCCCCTTTTAAGCTTTGCTATTTAGTAGGTAAGTCTATAGAGCCAATTATACTGTTTGTACCACTTAGATTCTATCAGCTAATATTCATAGTGTCTTAAAACTTATTTAAACAACAAAACTTATTATATATTGGTTAAATAAGTATATTTATTAATCATGTCTATATTATTTTTTGAAAATATTTTAACTGTGTTTTGGGGGAGGAAGAAGATTCACATGCCACAACTAGTGTGTGGAGGTCAGAGGACAGCCCTTCAGAGTCAGTTTCTCTCTGTCTGCCTTTTAGGTCCTAGGCTAGAACTCAGGACAGCAGGGTTATCTACATGCACTCTTACCAGCTGAGCCATCTTTCTAGCTCCCATCTTTCTAGCTCCTATACTAGTTTTCTAACTGAAGGCTTCATACTTAGGATCTTTAACTATAAATAATTCTAACTTGACTTCACTTCCTCTTATGTGACAGTCATAGTATGTTAAAGGTGAAAGGAACTTGAAAAAGTTTTGCATCCATGATCTCTATGAAAGTTCCTCTGTACTTTGAGAAGCCAGGTGTCTGGGAGTGCACTCACTTCCTATTTCTTCTTGCCATATGCAAATAAAATTAGTAATCAGTTCCATAACTTCATTGGCATCTTTTCTATATCTGCTTGCCCAAAAATCAATCTAATTGTCAAAAAATACAGATCTGAAGCATGGTATGGTAATAAACTGTGGTCTAGCACTCAGAAATCTGAGGCAGAGGATCTCAGTAAGTTTGAGGCCAGCCTGGTCTACATAATGAGTTTCAGACAACTGGGATTACATAATGACACCTGTTTAAAAAAAATCTACTTTTTTTAATTAAAAGTAGATTTTTGTTTTCTATATCAAAACGAAGTCAGGCAAAACTTAGTAAGCCAGATCTTCCTGCCAACTCGGCTTATGACATTCATGTCAGTGTTTTGGCATCAGTACATGAGAAATTTAGAGATGTGAAACCCATTTCTGAACTGCTGTAGCCAACGTGGGTCCTGCAGGTTTTGACAACTGGTTTGCTGTACCTTCACTCAGATGGTCAGTGAGTCAAAGTGTGCTTGTTCCATGCCTTGTAAACCTGCGGTGAATTCAGCCATCAAAACTGCACTTAACAAGACTGTGCTTACGCCATTTATTCCCTTAGTTCTTCATGATCAGAAGTGTTAAAATAACCTCTGTCATATTGATCTCACTTGGATACAGCTCATCCAATTGCTATTTGTTTTTTTATCTTAGAATCTTTACCCTAAAGTGTGAATGAACCATTAGTGTGAATATACTAGAACTGAAGAGCCAAATGGCTATTCATGGTGCTTTTAAGTCTTACTACGGAGCTGATTTACAAAGTATTTGAGAAATTATGAGCTTGTTTTAATTAATGTATATAACTCAAGGATTTTCAAGCTAGGAACAGAGAGATGGCTCAGTGGGTAAAGGGACTTGTCACCAAACCTGACAACTTTAGTGTGATTCCTAGGCCACTGTGGTAGAAGGAGAGATAGGACTCTTAAGGTTGTCCTTTGACTATTTGTGGGGCCATCCTTTATCTTTACTCCCCAGATGAATTTATTCCATGCTAGTTTGTAGGAATCTGAGTTTCAGTCATAGCTGTACCATTTTTTAACCATGAAGACTTAAGTGGGAACAGAACGTGCAGAATAAGCAGTGGAGGTGATCTCCCATTCCAGAAAGGGATGATCACTACCCTGAAGCAGAGAACTGGAAGTTTCCTTTCAGTTTCCAAATCAACAATATGCTTTTCTACTTTAAAACAATTGAGTTTTGTGGAGTGTGGAGTGAACAACTCTAGAACATTCCCTGCAGGTAAAAGACTGCTTGAGACCAATGCCTGCTCCTGATAGAACTGTACAATCACATAAAGAGCAAAATCTTGAGCCTGGAGAAATGGCTTAGTGTTTAAGAGCAATTGTAGCTCTTCCAGAGGACCTGGCTTGGTTCTCAGCATCCACATAACAATAGTCTTTAACTGCAGTTCCAAAGGATCTAATGCCTCTTCTAGTCTGCAGACATCGCACTCACATGGTACACAAACATACATGCAGGCAAAACACTTGTCCACATAAAATGAAAAGAAATCTTTTTTAAAAGCAAAATCTTTTCTGACTCTTCATTCTCAGGGAGAGAGGGACGGCTGAGTTGGTAAAATGCTTGTCATACGAGCATGAGGATCTGAGTTCAGGCCCATGTAAGAAGCCAAAGGTAGCAGCTTACATCTGTAACCCCAGCATTGTAGGGGGCAGGGTGATAGGCACAGGCAAACCCCAGGCCTTGGCTGGTGAGCCAGTCTAGCAGAATTGGTGAGCTCCAAATTCAGACTTTGTCTCAAAACATAAAGTAGAGAATGATTGAGGAAGATACATCACATCCATTTCTGGCCTCCACATGTCGCCACACAAGCACAGGTACATAGACATATATATAAGCAACATCAACAACAAACTCTCATTCCCTCTGTGTGTTGAATGATAGGATTTGATTTGAATAAGGGGGAAATGCTGTCATTAGCATACAAAAAAAGAAAATGAGTGTTTTTAAAAAGTCTAATATAATATCCCTGTAGTGTCACAAGGAGAGTTTTCTGTACATGAATAACACTTAGGAAACTTGAAAAGAATGAATGTCAAGTGACCAGAACCCACAACTGCACAGCAGCCTGCTGCTGTGTGTCTGAGTGGCCCTGGACAGCTAGGTCACTTTATGTCCTCCATTTTCATGATCTCTGTGGAATGAAAAGATAGATCTACTCTGCCCCAGAGACAAAAAAAAAAAAAAAAAAAAAAAAAA
>NC_034590.1:67916356-67937922 GCF_900095145.1 Mus pahari
CATTTTCATGATCTCTGTGGAATGAAAAGATAGATCCACTCTGCAACAGAGACAAAAAAAAATTGTACTAAAAAAAAAAAAAAAAAAAAAAAAAAAAAACGGCTGTAAAATACGTATAAAATACAAAACTCCCGTCAACACATTTGACTGAATTTACAAGTAATGACTGTGTCTTTAAAAACAGGTACCTGGACCTTCGCAAGTTTGGATCTGTGCCCCATGGCGGCTTCGGAATGGGATTTGAACGCTACTTACAGTGCATCCTAGGAGTTGACAATATCAAAGATGTTATTCCTTTTCCAAGGTTTACTCATTCATGCCTTTTGTAGCTGAAAGACTATTTAATGGAAAGTGCTCCATCACCTCATCTACACTTGAGTATGTGTAGAAAAGACTGGGTGTTTGCAGTCTGGAAATGTGGATTTCAGTGCACAATTCTTGTGCTCTGAGACATAATATATAAAAACTAGAAATGGTCTTGATCATCTTATGTCAAAGGCTTTTCATGGACAGATGATAAACTCCCCAAGGAGAAATACTAAGAGCAAGTGGACTTTCAAATCTGTTACCTCACTTAGGGCAAAAAAAATAGTAGTAGCTGGGCATGTTGTCCAGCTAGTAGAGAAGCTGGTGCGGGAGAGTAACTTGAGCCTGGATAACATCTCAAGAAAGAAGAAGGGAAGACATGGCAGTGTAGGGTCTCAGTTCCTCAGGGATTCTGACCTGATGGCCATGTCTCACCCTGCTTTGCCTTTCATTGGTAGCTCACTTCCCTTTGTTGTTTGCTTTTGTTTGTTTGTTTTTTAACAACTAGTGGCTAAAAATAAGGTGATGTTGACCCTTTTCTTCCTTGCCATTTAAACTTACACTTATTCTCTATGCTTTGCTCAACTTTATAGAAGAAAATATTCCTTTTCAGGGTCTAAATTGACTAATGAAGTGGCTATTCTGAATTGAACCATTCATCATTGGGTGGTGAAAAAAATTCACATTTAATAACTGCTGACCTTTAGTTTTAAAAGCTAAAGAGCTAAAATTAACCATTTAAACTTGTCAATCATTGTTCTAGTTCATTTATATTAGATGTTTGTAAATATTCTAGTAATTAAAATTCTTTTAAGTTAATACCTATGAAAGAAGTTATTTTTAAATTCCTCTTGATCCTTTCCCAGTGAAATTTGGAAGAAAGGTATCTTTAATCGAAGGTGGTTTGGAAATGTAGCGAAACCTATGCGATGGGTAATTTTAGAATATGGTGTGGCCTGGTAGAATGCGACCAGTGCCCCTTTGAGTGCTCAAGACCTGACATTCCAGCACCTTGGACAAAAGCAATTTAATCCCAGCACTTGGGAGGCAGAGGCAGGCAGAGTTCGAGACCAGCCTGGTCTACAAAGTGAGTTCCAGAACAGCCAGGGCTATTCAGAGAAACCCTGTCTCAAAAAAACAAAAAACAAAAAAACAAAACAAAACAAAACAAAAAACCTTTGCATAAACTGAAACATCATTTCTACAGAGTTCTTACAGCGCTTGGACATGCCTTGTATTTGCGTGTGTATTTTAAACCACGCTTGAACTAGAAATGCAGCTCAGAGTTAAGAGCACTTGCCTAGCACACTTGGGGCTCTAGGTTTGATCCTTATGTGGGTAGGAGAGGGGATGTCACACTTTTAAAAACTCTTGACTTGTTTTAGTCTTTTCACCAGGCTTCATTTATGGGGAACTATTGTTGGTTGTATATTCAGTTGAATTTATATGTATATAATAATTATAAAATGTCATGCATACCTAAAATATTTTCAGAGTTTCATTAGATACTCTTGCAGGTTAATTACTTTTTAATTTTATGTGTCTGGTTGTTTTCTCTACATGTATGTATGTACACCAGTTGCATGCCTGGTATCACCCACAAAGACCGAAATGGGACATCTGATCCCCTGGAATTTGTAGTTAGAGATGGCTGTGAGCTGCTGTGTGGGTGCTGGGAATAGAACCCTCTGGAAGAGCAGCCAGTCCCCTTAACTGCTGAGCCATCTCTCCAGCCCTCTTAGGTTAATTCTGTATAGCCCTGACTGTCCTGGAACTCTAAGTAGTCCAAACTGGCCTTGACCTCACTTGTGCACAACTGTGCCTGGCCCTTCCTTTGGTTGTGTTTCTTAGCCTAATTCAAAATTAACATCTGAAGAGTATTCCCTCTCTGCATGTATGTACACATGTGAATAGATTTATAGGAGCCAAAGGAAGGTGTTAAATTCTCAGAGCTGTAATTGCTGGGATATGTGGGGGGGGGGGGTGAGATAGCAATCGGTTTCTGGTCCTCATGTTGGGTAGTAAACACTCCTAACTGATGAGTCATCTCTGTAGCCCCATAATAATGTTGTTATATGTTTTATATATTAAAAGGTTGATTTAAGTTGAGTTAGGCTTTTGTTGGAAAAACTGATTTCCAAAGGGAATGAAATAAAAATCAATCTTCCCAACCTTTTCAAATATCACCTTCAAGTGATAACCCCAGCAGTTCAAGAGTATAATCTAAAAGGGTGTTCTAAAATGTATATGTTTTTTTGAAATTTCCGTTTGACCGTCGTCTTTGCTGGTGGCAGTTGTCATGTTTCTTTGATCTAGGAGAATGGAGTGGTGTGATTCGTGCTCTCTACACTGCACTCTCATGGTCTGACCCATCTCAGAGACTGCTGAACTGTCACAGATCAGCAAGCAGCTCTTTGACCTGTGCCCTTCTCCAACACGATCTGTCAGATGCTTCCCTTTCCAGTTCCAATGGTTTGCATTCACCTTCTGCCATCCAAGCATGACTGAACAGGCACTGAAGAAGCCTTTGGTGGAATGGAATAACTCTGCCCGCTCGTTTGGATTGCATTGCTGTTTATTCATAGATTTGTGTTAGTAAGTGGATGAAGTAAGAACATAAAAACAGTTGAAAGACTGAATTGGTAAATGTGTGGGGTATTTTGGCTTCTGATCAATATTTGTATTCAGTCTACAGTCTAAGCTATATATAATTAAGAAAGGCATAGGTAAGATTAATATCCAATTGTAACTTCTTCCCAGTTGTTAAGGGAAATTAAGAGTTAGGAAAAGCACTAAGAAATGAGCCAATGTCATTCTTGAGCACCCTGTGTTAAAGTGAGTTAGTAGAACTTCCCTAAGTAACATTTTACCAGATTATGGTCAACACTACCCCATAGAAGCTTGGGCTTCTATGGTAGCCAGGAACCCTGGATTCTTTTGTCAGTTATGGCTCCAGAAATCTTATTCAGAGTTTTATCTGGCATGAATTTACAGCTTTTATTAGCACGTGGGGTATTTTCTGGTGGCCTTTAAGCTGCCAGGTGCTTCCTAAACTGACATTGAGGTAGACAGTCTTCAGTGACTTTTTCTGAAAACCCTAAATGTATGTAGTCGTTAGTCTTATGACTATCATTTGGGCATTATTTTATAGTTTCTAAAATGTTTCCATGTGTATTATTTTCTTAATTCATGTGTATAATTGTCTTAGTTAGGGTTTTATTACTGTGAAGAGACACCATGACCAAGGCAACTCTTATATTGGGACATTTATTTGGGGCTGACTTACAGGTCCTGAGGTTCGATTCATTATCATCAAGGCCAGATCATGGTAGCATCCAGGCAGGCATGGTGCTAGAGGAGCTGAGAGTTTTATATCCTTATCCAAAGGAAGCCAAGAGCAGACTACTATCTTCAAGACAGCTAGCAAGAGCGTCTCAATGCCCACTCCCACAGTTATACACTTCCTACAACAAGGCCACACCTCCTGGGCCAAGCATATTCAAACCACAAGTATATTGTAGACCGTGTTCACTTTTATTGGAGTGGTCTTGAAAAGATAGCTTAACTAAGAGAGAGAACCTACAAATAAAGTCCACAGCCATCTGTCTCCAAAGAAACTAAGGCCAGAACTTTCTATTAACCAAAGAATGTTGCATCTTATACTCAAGCATGTTGTAAAGTGCACCTTTTGCCTCTAATTTCCTTGTTTTACAGAGGAAGAAGGGAAATAAAATTGGAAGGATAAAACACACCGTGATTGAGCTTAAATACATTGTAGTAAAAAGAAACTGAAAATGGGGCAAAGGACACTTCACTTAGGCAATTCACTTAGGCTTACTATTACTTGGTTAACCTCAGAATGGATGTATGATGGATACAGAGTCACATTGTGTAGCCTAGGCTGGCTTCAAACCTAGGGTCCTCTTCCTTTACCCTTTTCACCCTCCCAAGTGCTGGGACTACAAGCATGCTCTGCCTTACCTTTGTTTCCTTCCTTCCTGATGGGATCTTATTAGGCCCAGGCTCACCTGGTACTTAACATGTAGCTGAAGATGACCTTGAACTCCTAATCTTCCAATCTCTGCTTCCCAAGTGCTGGGAGTACGGGTTTGTACCACCACACTAGGTTGATGTGGTCCTGGGTGTCAAATCCAAGCTCCCTTTAATGCTGGACAAGCACTCAACAGTTGAGGGCCATCTCTAGCCATTCTCAGTTTCTTGAATGAGTTTATATTTTCCCTGTTTTCATCTTTGGACTATCTTAGAATGTACATAGAAAAATGGAAGAACTTGGATGAGAACTGCTGTTAGTCTCCCAAAGTGAAGGATATTTGCTATTTGAAAAATATTCCTCTGATAATAAAAGCTTAGCAGACCTGACCAGTAAAAGGTTTGGCATTTTGTTTCACTTCTTTAGTTATAGGTTTAGTTTAGCAGCGCTATATATATCTAGCAGAACCTGGACTATTTCCTATTACAACTGATACAGCCTTCTCCATATGCTGGCTCAACAAGAAATGCTGGTTTTCTCATTTTTGTTAGGATCCTAGTTAAAACCAAACCAAAACAAAAACCCTCTTACTGGATATCATATCCACTTCCCAGCCATCACATATGAATTACCCTCTTTATTTCCCCATTCTGTGTAATTTGCCAACTGCCCTTGTAAATAGTAAATAGCAACTCAGTGCTTTGATTCTACTTCAGTAGAAAGGAGGTTGATGGGTTGCTTCCTGTTTTGTTTGTTTGATCAGTTGCAGTACTGGCAGTTGAACCCAGGCTGTCACACATGCTAAACCCACACATGCTACACCTCACACACAGTATACCTCACACATGCTACACCTCACACATGCTACACCTCACACACAGTATACCTCACACATGCTACACCTCACGCATGCTACACCTAACACATGCTAAACCGGCACTCTCCCACTTACTCCACCAGCCTAAATGCACCACCTTAAGAGAGTGTTTCTATCCTCAGAGTGACTGACTATTAGAAACACCTGCCTGATAGTAACTAAACGAGTGTAGCTTGTTACCAGCTTAGAAATGTGGTGACACTTAGCTACTCACAAGCCTTCTCTTCTCCAATACATAAGTTAGCTGGATAACTTATCTTTTCCTGGGGCAGTATCCCCCTCCAGGCCACTCCTTAGAGATGTATCCTTCAAATGTGGCTTATGGCCAGCTGAAAGCTTCCCTCTCCTGTTCACCCCAAGTGTGTGTCCTGTGATGACACTTGGTAGGAGAACTATGAAGTCACCTATGCATCACTGTCTACCTTAAATCCTGTGGTGTTGCTATAACTCCTGTAAATACTACTAAAGTCTCTTACACTTTGAGAGAACTCTGAAGTAATTCCAGCCTTCTCCACTTTTGGATTACAAAAACAGGCATAGTTCATTAACCCACAGCATGAGACAGAGTTGAAGCACACTACATTCTTCCACTAAAGATTAGCACTAATACATAACATTTTCTTTGCAGTACCTCAAAAGGTAAGACCTGGTTTCCACATAGTTAGTACATGTCTGGCCAGTGATCTCTAAGTGTATTTCCCATCTGCCCTATTCTCATTAGAGGATTTTTCACTGGGAAACTAATGAGTTAGTTAAATTTCCTGCAGAACATTTTCTGAGTATTTGGTGACAAAGAAATGATAACTGGCTGTCGAAGACCCTGGTTAAGCCTGACATTCTCCTTCCTGACTTCTCTGAAGTCTGCAGTCCACCTACAAATGATAATAAAGCTCCTATATTATTATTGGGAGAAGCTGTGAGGTTATATGACAGGGCTTCATAAATTGAAAGCACAGCCTAATCTAAGGTCTCTTAAGGGAAACTTTTAAAATTAAAAGTAAAAACATATTTAAATTAACATATCAAATGAAGTGTTTCCATCTAGTAAGGATATGAGAAAATATGCCAAAATTTTTGAACAGTTAAGTTTTAATCTGTAGGTAAATCCTGTATACATAAAAGAAATAAGTTATTACAGTGCAATGGCATTGTGTGACAGGCTTTTAAAGCATTCAGTTCAGGTCAATAAACTTTTACTGACCACTCACTGTGCCACACCCTGTGGTGCACTCTCTGGATAGAGATAACTGACAAGCCCCAGTTCACTCAGTCTTTGTCAGAGGTTATGGTTTATATATTGAGTATATCTGGGATAAAACATCCTATAATTGACATTTTCATCAACAGTCATGTCAACTAAGATGTGAGAGTTTATATCTAGCTATGTAAGAGTTTCTGCACAGAGAAAAGTTCAGAGGGGTTTTAATTCTTTTGTATATGATAAAGGATACGTAATCATACAAGTGTCCTACTCAGTGAACATGCTAGTGGGTTTGGACTCAGTATTCTTTGTTGCTGCTGTTACTTGACCCTTGTTTTTACCATGTTAGCCAGACACATAGGGCAGCCTGCCTCAGTCTCCCAAGTGGCCAGGATTAGAGGTATTTGCAGTCATGCCGGTTTGTTCCCTGTACTTTTAAGCTAGTTTTTATGCTTCCACATGAAGTATGATAGCTGGTGGAAACCCATGCCCCACAGCCTGCTGTAGCTCTCATCCCACATCACTTCTCCGACACTCTCTCACATTTCCTCCTCTCTCTGTGTTTTCTCCACTCTGGTTTCTCTTATGCTAGCAGTATATCAGGGTCCAGGTGTTTCCCCTTCCTTTTTCCACACCAGCACCCCTAGGCATGACAATTGAAAACAACTTCTTTCATTTTCCTAGATACTAACGTGTATGAGTTAGTATTTTTTTTAAAAAGTCAGAGAGAGCTGTTTGTGGATTAATGATAACAAAACACCCACATACTCAAAAGCAATAATTGAAACTAGTATTGGGGTCTGGGAGTACCGCTCTGTGGGATGCTTGTCAAGTACACTTGAGCTCCAACACTATATAAACCAGGTACAGTACATGCCTGTAGTCCCAGCATTTAAGAGGTAGCTACAGAAGAATGAGACATTCCAGCTCATCTTCAGCTACATAACGAGTTCAAGTCTAGCATAAATTGCATGAGGCTCTCTCATTTAAGAAAATGTTTTTTTAAAGTAATGGATGAAATCTGGTGTTATATGCCTAAAATCCCAGCACTCAGGAAACTAAGGCAAAAGAATAGTAAGTTTGAGGCTAACCTGAGTTTCATGAGATGCTATCTCAAAACGTATACAAAAGGGGGCTGGAGAGATGGCTCAGAGGTTAAGAGCACTGACTGCTCTTCCAGACGTCCTGAGTTCAAGTCCCAGCAACCACATGGTGGCTCACAACCATCTGTAATAGGATCTGATGCCCTCTTCTGATGTGTCTGAAGACAGCTACAGTGTACTCATAGAAATAAAAAAATAAATAAGTGAATATTAAAAAACATACACAAAAATTGGACGTTCAAATAATAGTTTGTCTCTGGGTTCTGTGTTTAGAAAGGTGACTTCTGTGGCATATCTCCTGGCATTGCTTCTTGAATACAATTACTGGCAGGTGACTTCTCAAGAATGGATCTGACTGCCCACTATTATAACCACAGGGCCTAACAAGGTGCCATTGAAATGGTATTCAGTTAACATTATTCAATGAATATATTTAGCTGAAAAGATTCAGAAGCAGGCTCAGATGGATTAGGCTGAAATTGCTGAGATTTTTCAGTTAATGATTTTCTTTAATTCTAGACCAGTTTCTTGTCTCCAATCTAAAGTGGTAACTTATATTCTCTAATTCAACAAATTTCCATTGCCTAGATGACCTGAAAGCAAATTGAAATATGAGTCCCTATTTCTTTAGACTCCATAGAGGTGGTGAATAATTTCTTATTGCATCTAAACATACCTAGTAAAACCCTGCTCAGGCGAGGGAAAAGGACTGAAACCCTGAGAACCAGCAGACAGAATGTAAACAGGCAACCTCAGGAAATAGGAGATTAGGGGGACCCCCCCCCAGAATGCATCAGAAACCTAGGGGGTGAGAGACTCTCAGGACTCAAAGGGAGGGACCATAGATGAAATGCCTGACAGTAGAGAGAGGGAATTTATAGACCCCACCTCCAGCAGGAAGACAGAACATCAAGTGAGGGATGGGTTGCCATCCCACAGTCACATCTCTGACCCATAATTATTCCTGTCTGAAAGAATTACAGGGATAGAAATGGAGAGGAGCCTGAGGAAAAGCAGGTCCAGCAACAGGCCCAAAATGGGATCCAGCTCAAGGGGAGGTCCCAATGCCTGACACTATTACTGAGGCTATAAAGCACTCACAAAAAGGGATCTATCATGACTGCCCTCCCAAATATCCAACAAGCAGCTGAAAGAGTCAGATGCAGTTATTTGCACCCAACCAATGGACAGAAGCTGCTGAATCCTGTTGTTGAATTAGGAAAGGCTGAAAGAAGCTGAGAAGGGTGATTCTGTAGGAGAACTAGCAGTCTCAATTCATCTGGACCCCTGAGATCTCTCATACACTGGACCACTAAACAGACAGCATATACCAGCTGATATGGGGCCCCCAACAAACATACATTCCGGTCTGTGTTTATCTGATGATGCGCCTAACCCTCAAGAGACAGGAGGCCCCAGGGAGTTTAGAGGTCAGGTGGGGTGGGGGGTCGGGAAGGAGGGATGGGATGGGGAGGGGAATAAGATATGGAGTGTTAATTAAACCAACCAACTTGCTCGGGCACTGCTGCAGAGACCTGCCCACCTCTTTGCTCAGAAGGATCTGGAACTTCCCAAGAAACCAATCTTTGTTCATCTTGGTCTTGTGCACTTGAGATGGTAGTTTCTCAGCAAATCCTTCCTGAGTGTCAAACACCATTCACATAAATGACCATTCCTCAGTAACGTGTATTTGGATATAAGCATAATATTTTGTATTTGAAAGAAAGGTATACTTGTCTAAGTATTTTTGAAAATCAAGTGATAAATAACTAGATACACACTGAAAAAAGCTGAGTTGCCTTTTATACCTATCGTGTTTTTCAGGCCTGAAGTGGTAGTACATTCTTGTAAGCCCAATACTTAGAACTTGAGCTAGAATAATGAGCCACAAGTTTGAAGGCGGTATACAGTATACCTGTATACCAAGACTGGCTCAGAGAAGGGGAGGAGGAAAGGGAGCAGGACTGGGATGTGGCTCAGTCTGAGAGCACTTGCCAAGTACTCACTAAGCTCTTGTTTGGGTCCCAGGACCTTATAATTGTTTATTGCTAAGTTCATTAATTGGATCAGAGAAATTTCAGAGGAGAATCTTTGAGTGTTTTTTCCTAAACTTTATTAAAATATTAAATTACAATTGCTGCCAACATACTTCTAACTCCTCTAGGAAAAGCAAACAGTAAATGAACCTCCCACTCTTTTGAGAGACACTGGACCCTGCATGTCATTTGACTTCAACTGCTTTCCTTTTTTACTTATTGTGTTTAATATGGTTAATAACTCCTAATCCCAGTGGAGCTGTCATTTAGAAAGGGGCTGAGCCGGAAGCTGTTTTAATTCTGGCTTTTGTTTCAGCCTCTAAATGTAATGCCACATGATTGTTGCGCCAACAGTAATCCAGTTTATAAAAAAAGAACAGTCTTCAGAGTTATTACATCATCAGAATTAGCCCTGATTACATCAAATTATGTTGAAACAGACCACAGCTGTTTGCCCTGTTGCAGCAACTGCCTGAGACCTCATCCAGAAGATACATCTGGGTGTCAGGAAGATGTTTGGGGTTTATTTTTGTTCCACAACACTAATGTACCAGGGAAACAACCTGTTCTCTTTCCACTGCTGGGAAGGAGCTGAAAACTTTGTGACTACCCAGCAGCAGTTGAGAATCACCTCCATTACCAAAGAGAAGGGGCCCAGGACCTTTTGTACAATTTTCCATAAGGGGAAACAGTATAAGAAGGAAAGGCAACATAAGAACTGACTAGAGAAGAGGGGTCAGAGGTCATTAGGCTGTGTGCCTCCTGTGCTAGAGCTGCTGGCTCAGGCCAGCTGTTGAAAACCCATTGTTCAGTTGGAATTTACCTTATAAGTCAGTTGTTAAATAATGTTTAAATTGTAACAAAAATGGAATCGGAAAAGATGTGGACAGATTGGAACCCTGCTCAGACTTTGCAGCTAGGTGTGGCTGCTCTGAAAAACAATCCATCAGTACTTCAGTAGTTGAACAGGGGGCTGGAGAGTTTAGTAATCCAGAGAGCTCACTATCCTTGCAGAGCATTGGTGGCTGATTCCCAGCACCCATGTGGTAGCTCACAAATGCTTGTAATTCAGTTCCAGGGTTCTGATACAATCTTCTGGCCTCTGTAGGCTCCTATGCATATGTGGTGCACATACACTCATTCAAGCAAATGGTCATACATAGAAAATGAGGAAATATTTTTTTAAAGTTGAACAGACGACACACCTGGGCTACTGTTCTGGTTTGGATTTGAAATGTCCCTACAGGTTCCAGTTCTGAGTGCTTATTCCCCAGGTATTGTTTTGGAAAGCTGTGGAACCTTTAAGAGGTGGGGCCTAAGTGACCAAAGTAGGTACTAGGGCCAGGATTTTGAAGACTGAACCTGCCCTGAATCCCCACCCTGTTCCTGCTCCGAGCTCTCTTCCTGGTTCTGAGTCTGGGAAAAGTTCCTGTCACAGGCTCTCACTGCTGCCAACTGCTCTAATCTCTGCATTCTCCACCATGACAGCCTGAAACCAGTAACTAAACTAAATCCTTCTCTAAAGTTGTGTCACCATGATGCAAACAGCTAATACAGCTATTTTGTGAGGCTCTATCTAAAGATTAAATAGAAAGTTGATCAGAAATCATGTGTTTACATAATGTTTGTGTTTTATGTCTTTATCTTTATGCAGTAACTAACGATGGTGTGTTTGTGAGCACCTCCAAGGACTCTGTATTCAAGGACATTACATTAATTGATAGCCTGAAATGGTCTATGGGTGGAGGGTGAATGAGTGTTTACTGGCAAATACTCTAAAGCAATCTCCTCCCTCCCAGAGAGCCAGTTTTGAAAGCATTCCACATCTCCTCACAAGCTTTGGGCCAGTCATCTTGGGGACCTGGAAAGAAATACAAAATGAGGTCGGGTGATCAACCTTTTTGATCCCGTACAAAATGAAAAGTACAGAGTGACAAGCTGCAGACTCACATAGTATGGAATGCAACTTGTGTAGGGGAAGTAGTGTTTCCTTTGTGGGAGAGTGGGCTTGCCATTGATAGGCAAGCCTAGCAGTTCTTCATAGCTTAGGCCTCCAACCCATGGTGATCTTCCTCTGTTTATTACTTGAGTGCTGGATTACAAGCATCATGAGCCATCACGCCCAAAAGAGTAATCTCTGCTCATGCTCAGTGAACCACTTGGAATCAGGGGATGTGGTTTCTCCTCCTTTCCTAGTTCTGTGAGGGTAGAGAAGTTTAGTACTAGAACTGAAATACTGTTAGTAAAGTTAGGCATCAGAATAACCAGAAAGATTCCATGCTTACTCCCTAAGAGGAAGAAAACTGGATTTGGAAACCAAAGTTTAACAGAGTTAGCTCTCTGGAGCCTGAGGGTATAAGTCAAAAGGTCAGAGAAACTGTGGATTTTGAAACTCCTTAAGAGTTACAGCTGTTAATTAGGCCAGCTCTGTAGCCCTAAACTACACTCTAAGCTATACAGTCATCTTCATGGGTTAGGGGTCCCTGCATCTGCTCAGCCTGTCCATCTAGGACAGTGGCTACATTAGGACTTCTCTAGGATTCTGGGTGTTCCCAGTAGTCCACAGTCCTACTTGTCATCCCTTTTAAAGGAATGACCATGTATTATGAATCTGACCTCAAAAATTAAGATATACTCCTGCCTTCAAGTAACTCATAACTGATTAAGTGTTTGCAGTAAAGAAAGTGTGGTAAGTGCTGGGGAAGTGGGTCTTGACATGTCTTCAAGGTCTAATTTGAGCTGCCTCTCTGGAGCAGGTAAGGAGCTGGTCCTTGTTTGTAGAGCTCAATAGTTTTAGGAGAATGTGTCAAGTCAGTTTGCAGCAGGATCTGTGTAACAGTGATGTTGCTTTGGCCACCATAGCAAAAGATAATCTAAAGAAACACTAATATGCCTCCCTCCTTTCAGCTATCAAATCATTAAAACAATGGAATGAACACACGAATGAATAATGTGCTAGCCAAAGGAGGAACCTGTTTCCTAGTAAGAGAGTCCATACAGTCAATGATTGGTCAGTGATTGATAGGCCCACACCTGGTTGGTTAGAATTGCTTAGTTAGTTACATCTCTTACCCTCTATTTAAACCTAAGCCTCAAGTCAGTGCTCTCCATGGTGTGAACTTGGGGTTAGGAGTTAGGTCGCTGAAGCTTTTTGTTTCTCAGTATGGCCACTCTGGATACATTTCCTTTCTCAGCTTTTCACCATTAATGGTCTCTTTACTGTCATATGAGACCAGATGACTGTAGCTTGCTAAGGTTGCCAGGAACTAGGTTTTCATCTAATAACTCTAGTAACATTGTCATCTCCAGCACTGTTGAAGCCATGTCCTTAGGAGGCTAATACCACAGAATAAGTAACAATGGTCCATTGTTTGTTTCGTTTTCCAGTTTTCGAGACAGGAGCATCAGTATGTAGCTCTGGCTGTTTTAGAATTCATTGTGCAGACTAGGCTGGCTTTGAACTCACAGAGACACACCTGCTTCTGGTTCCCAGAGTGCTGGGATTAAAGTCATGCACCATCGTGCCTGGCTGGTGATGGCTATTGACAAAGGTGAGAGTGGAAAACTGGACTATCTTAAGCTTTTCAAAGATGTTTATTTAACAATTCATAGAGAAGAAACCAAATTCAGTCTTAATCACACCCCAAGCCCACCATCCTCAGCCTTGGGTAATCAGATGGTAATTTGATGAGGGTAATAAAGTTGGTTCTAAGCAACCAGGAGGCACCCAATAAACATCCCCCAGAGGTGAGTGTCCTGAAAGTCACCAGCTGAGATGGCTCATCTGCTCACACTGACTTCACAAGCAGCACTCGGCTCTGAAATGAACCTGTCTTCTCAATTGAAGGAAAGAAAAGGCAGAAACATCCAACCCCACTAGCAGGCCAACAACTGACGTCAAGCCTTGTGAGAATGGTTATTAATCACTCCAGCCTGGTGTGCAGTTGAGGACAGCTCTTTCCAGCTCTCTCAACCCATTCCTGGGATCCTTCCACCAGCCATGCACCTGCTGCTGGCCACAAACCCTCAGCTTTGAGACAGGCACGAATGCAGGCTGCCTCCCATAACATTCAAAGCCACACTCACCCATTAGAGCCCAGGCTTTGTGGAGGAGATGTCAACAAGGCATAGGTGGTGTCTGCCCCCCCAGGCCTCCCACAACACACACACACACACACACACACAAATGTGTGCTTGTCTTAAATCTCTGCATGGCAACCTCCCCTAAAATGTTCATTTCCTGGGAACATAATGGGAATACGGGATTAATGTCCCAAAGAACTCTTGTGGCTGGCTATTAATTCCTCTTAGGAAATACCAGTGGTCTTTAATCAAAATTGCCTAAATTACAATCTAGTGAAGCACATCCTTGCAGGGCTTAGGGGTCGGTGTCATTTCAACTATTTCCAATAGATGGCGCCCATCTTCACGTAAATAAATATTCACATAATTTGTTTTCCGTTTTTTTCTAGGGAGGTGGGGGGCTGGGGACACAACAGCGAATGGAGAGGACATAGTGAAAGTCCAGACAGGAACATTCTGTCCAAGGGCATTCTCCAGGCCTCAAGCACTTCTGAAACTGAAGACAGAGCCAGGGAGCCCAACAACAGTCATGCTTCCTGTGTGCAGCTAGCTCCTCCGGGCACCCACTAATAAGGACAGACAGTGAAAGGCAGGGCAGAAGAGCAAGGGCACTAAGTGTAGCCCCCTGCTAAGCTTTGGAGGAGGAGCAGGACGTTCAGAAGATTCCCCAAACCCGAGCGCTGTAACTGTTATATTTCAAGACCCTTTCCTTTTTGTCTTTGATCACAAAACACCAGACTGCCAATTTCATGAACTTAAAAATAACATCCCAGTCTTTGCTAAACAAAACCAACCCAAACTAATAGTTGATGAGTCTCCCCGCCTGTGTCTTAAATCTCACAATTCTCAGATTAGTATCCCCACTCTCCTAGGAAATGGTAGGGCATATGTCTGCTTGACTTCCATCACAAACCCTAGAAGCAGCCAATCTTTGCAGATTTCTCAGGCTGCAATCCCGGAGACTTGGCACCAGGACTCAAATGTGAATGGAATCAGGGTTGCTTTGTTGTGACTGGGAGTCACTGCCTCCTGGTTGGCTTGGCAGACTAAGTATTTTGATATTTATGTCTCACAAAGGGTTTAAGGTCCTGGGAGCCAGAGGTTTAAAATGGCCATAATTCTAGTGGTGGTTTAAGAATCCCTAAATTAAAAAGTCAAGGGTGATTATGGTCCCAGACACAGCCTAAGCATTCTAGCTTCGTGTTCTCTGGAGCTACTCTGGACACTTGAAGGTCAGTGAAATGGGTCAAAGGTCTCTTCATCTCTCAGGGTGACAAGAATTGCTAACCACAGGGTAGGAATCAGCTTTTATCATTGAAATGGTTAAAGATTTCCCAATCCAAACAAAATCTGTTAAACTAAAGGATGTCCAACTATCTAAAATAATTAGCTTTGCTGCACCCAGAGAAAAAACTAAAATATCCAGAAAACAAAGGTTATGCTGAGGCATCGCAAGATGCTGCCTCTCCAGTTCATGCATCAACCACACCACTCTCCATTGATAAAGTGGGTTACTAGGCAACTTCGTGAGAAACTAGAAGGGAACCTACCTTTTAAATGCTGTTTGGGAAGGTGCTTTGTGAGTTAAAAAAAAAAAAAAAGAACACCTTCCAAAGGTTTTGGTTTTGCTTTTCTTTTTCCTCTGCCTGCCTTTCCCCCCTGGAGCACTGGTATAGGGTGTCTGCTTCCTGGTGCTTTGTCTCAACCCTCTCAACACAAGCCAGTGAGAAAGATCTAGATTCACATTTATACAGGAGAGATCTCTTATAAAGTCAGTGAGTGGAAACTCTGGACATTTTTTATCACAATTTCTTGTTCTTTTATACCTCCTTGTTTTCCAATTCATTGTGTTCTGCAAAACTTAACAGTTTCCTTTTACTGGATTGGGTTTTCCCAGAGGCACTATGGGAGAATGCCAGCTGGACTTTGTTTCTCAGCAATAAGGTCTAGTCCCCCCCCACTCCCCAGCACCCTTTGATCTACAGACATTACAGCAGTCCTTCACTCTGGGGGAAAAAAAAAAAAACAAAAAAACAAAAACCAGGAGAGAAGATTCCCCTCCCCTCCTCCCAAAACACCTGGATTAGAACTGCATTGTGTCAGCCATGGGACTTCAGGCCATCTGTAAAATGGGTATAAGTACAGCCTATTCAATTTGTAGGGTAGTGAAGATAATCGCTGTGGAAGATGAATGCAGAAAGCTCCCAGCACACAGTAGGTCTGTTTGCTGCTTCTCTGGCCTAGAGATGTGAGAGTTAACTTACAGTGAAGCAGGACACTCATTTCAGCCAGAATTGGACTTACTGAAACCTGAAACTGTGGGAATGGACAGGAAACCGGAGCAGTCCTTGGATCTCTGTCCTACTCTTCCTCGATGCTGGGGAGGAGGGATTGAGCATAGGCTCGACGACGACGTTCGATCTCGGGTGGGCAGCCTCTGGCCTTCCCTCACCCTAGCACCGGCACCACCCAGAGGTCTTCTCGACCCCGCCTGCAGCTCCAGGCTTGGGGGGTGGGAGTGGGGGGGACAACAACAACCGTCACCAAGACCCTGAGGGCGCAGCGGCCGGCGGCAGCTCGTCTCACGGCCTCTGGGCCCGCGGGGTCCAGGCTAGCTGGTCTCTGCCGCCGGCTGCCCTCGGGGACCGCGCGGGGCTGTGGGCGTGGCGAGCGCCCGCCTGCTGAGGCGCCCTGGTGGGGCTGGCTGTGTGTGCGCGCACGCGCGCGGCCGGAGGGCGCGGGGTTGTGGGGGGGGGGAGGACTCGAGCGCGCGCAGGCAGCCGGGCCCGCGCGCCTCGCCGCCTCGTCCTCGCCCCGGGGCTGCCCGGCCCCTCCCCTCCCCCGCGAGCTGCGCACGGGCAGCCGGCTGACCCAGCAGCCCGCGCCCGCGCCCTTGTCCGCGCGAGCCGGCGGCGGGCTCCAGTTTAGCCGGCGACATGAGCGGCGGCGGCGGCGGCGACGACGTGGTGTGTACCGGCTGGCTGAGGAAATCGCCTCCCGAGAAGAAGTTGAGGCGCTATGTGAGTGAGGCGAGCGGGCGGGCGCGGCCCGGCGGGAGGGCGGCCGAGCCGGCGGGCGACCGGACGGCCGGGGGTGTCCCGCGGCCTCGGAGCTGGGGGTTGCCGAGAGAGGCCGGGCGCGGCGAGCCGGGGCCCCGCGGCCTCCGAGGGCGAGAGCGGCGGGCGCGAGTGGGGCGCCTCACACCTGTCACAGGTGCGCCGCCGAGGGGCGGGGCGCAGGTCGGGGCTGCGGCTGCCGCCGGCCTCCCCGGGAACTCCTCGCTCGCCCGGCCGAAGTTTGTAGCGATTGTTCCGGGCGACCCGGAGAGTCGAACGCCCGGGGCCGAAGGGGCCGAGTCGCCCCGAGCGGGAGGGTAGGCTGAGGGGCCGCGCGGCCCCGGGCCCACAAAGGGCGAGGCGCCGCGCCCCTCTCCCGGTCCCTTTCTCTCTGTCCGCCCCTCCCCGGTGGCCGCCTTGCTTCCTTCCAGTCTGCGGCCACTACATCACGGGCAGCGTCAGCGGCATGTGCAGCGCTTGTATTAAGTGACTCATTTGTTTGTCCCCCTTCTTTCCCATTATTCCGAATGTCTCTCACATATCCCCCCCCCACACACACACACCTCGGTCCTCCGCCCCACGGGGTGACACTGCAGTTTGGTCCTCAATAACTGGCCAGAGTTTTGTGTCATCTGGTGTCCGGGGGTCTGAAGACGTGGTTCTGAGATGCTAGGTGGGGCGAGCTGGCTGTGTGTCCTGAAATTGGTGGACGGGCTGTCCCCTCTAAGTGAGAGAAACTGGCAATTGGGGTCGGGGCACCCCCTTCTTGTTTAGCGAGGTCAGAGAACAAAATGGTGCCAGGATCCGAGATTGGGGTAGTCTGAGGAGTTTAGAAACGGAAAGTCCGTTAAAGGAGTGCAGGTCCTCCCATCTTCTCGCTCTTCACTTGCCAAGAATCGTCCTTGTTCTGCTGACTGGGAGTGCTGGACTCTGAGAAATCACTCCCACAGCCTGGAAGTGAGCGGTCGCTTCCAGCTGCAGTGCATCAAGGGAGCTCCCAACAGACCCTGCCCTCTGTCAGCTGCACTAGTGGCTGGCCATGGGGGACAGAAGCTTACCAGAGTTTCCTGTCTCTACTCCCCAGATCAGAATCAAGGGACTTCTGGCCTCTGGACTGAGGAAGTGACATTCTGTTTTTCAAAGGAAGTGTTGTTGTTGGGGAGTACAAGTGTGTCAATGAAACCAGGCTCTGACTTAGGTCACTTGCTGGGAAGGGGGGGAGGGGGAAGGGCAGGGAATCTAAGGATTTAGTGCATGCCTTTTGAAAGTGGACAGAGATTTGGCACACAGTAATATAGTAGGGGTGTTTAAGCTTGAAAGCTCATTTGGGGGGGCTTGATATGAGTAAAATATTTTAATTACTAGGAGCCTTTTCTTTTCTTTTCTTTTCTTTCCTTTTCTTTTCTTCTGTTGCCTGTTGCTGTAGCCTAGGCTTGAACTGCCAGCACTTACATTTGGGAAACAAGAGACAGGAGGATCAGAGGTTCAAAACCAACCTAGCTTGATACTTGAGACCCTGTCTCTCATTTTCATACCAAACAGCACACACACACACACACACACACACACACACACATCATGGATGTATACAACTTCAAGATGGCTTAATGGGTAAAAGCAGTGTCCCTCAAGCCTGTTGACTTAAATTTGATCCCCTGGAACCCATATAAAGATGGAAGAAGAGTTCTGACCTACACACTCACGCTGTGGTGTTGTATGCACTCACACAGTCTCTCATATACACAATAATAGTTAAGAAAATTGTGGGGGGTGACTTTGTCGGGGGTGGGCTGGTTGTTCACACCTACAGGCATGAACATACATCCAGTATCTGGAAGATGGAGGCAGGAGTGTCAAGAGTTCAAGATCATCCTTGACTGCTTAGTGAGCTCAAGACCAACCCAGACTACACCATGACCTGACACTGAAATAGTATCCAGTTTAAAAAAATAAAATAAAAACTTGAGATTAGAAAGGAATGTAGCACAGTTGATAGAACGTTTGCTTAGCATACAAGATGTCCTGGGTTTTATCAGAGTACATCATAAACAAGTGCTGGGTGGCACAAGCCTGTAATCCCAGCATTCCAAGGAGGAGGGGGAAGGAGGATTAGAAGTTCAGGTCATCCTTGAGTTTGAGAAAACAAACAGAAATACTACTTTAGAGATCTTTGGAACGTTGTTTTTGAAATAGCTTGTAAAAAAGTTGATACTGGGGGGCTGGTGAGATGGCTCAGTGGGTAAGAGCACCCGACTGCTCTTCCGAAGGTCCAGAGTTCAAATCCCAGCAACCACATGGTGGCTCACAACCATCCGTAACAAGATCTGACGCCCTCTTCTGGAGTGTCTGAAGACAGCTACAGTGTGCTTACATATAAAAAAAAAAAAAAAAAAAAGTTGATACTGTTGCTACTTTGACTCAGGACTGTATGAAGGTACAGATTTATGAAGATTCTCTTCATGACCTAGCTTTTGAGTATTTTTTAGAACAGAGTTACCTCAAAATAAGCCAAGTTTGGAGGCTTGTGTTAAACACAGATTTTACCCATTTAAACTCCTTAGCAGTCTTGGGTCCTCTGGTGACCTCAGCCTCCCCCTCACACACATTCCCTTTGGCTCCAGCCCCTAAGGCATCTGACACATCAAGCAACAGCTTGGTGTGCCTGGAAGCCTCTCAGCCTCCTTCTACAGCCACTGCGTTTCTGGAGTAAACAGTTGACTTTTACACACACACACACACACACACACACACACACACACACACACACACACGGGATTGAATGTAGGTCTCTTGGGTTCTTGGCAAAAGGTCTATCACTGAATCTCAAACCTTATATTTACTCTTTCCTTTGAAAATCTCTGCCAACTGTTTTAGGTTAGATCCCTGCCCTTGGTTTCTTAGAAGCCCAAATTAATTAGACTCAAACTTAGAGGTATTTCCCAGCCTGATTTGTATATGCATAACCCCTAAACAGCTGTTGTGACTGATATACATAATAGTCATGTGGTATTGTAGATGAGCATTTCTTTATTTTAAGGATGCATCAAGCATCAGAGATAACTGTCATAGCATATTAAATGCATGACAGTTAAAAGCTATTTTGAAAACACAACTCCCTAATTTGTGGGGCAAGGTAGGTAGGTAGTAGGGGAAAAACACAACTTGGGAGAAGCTATGTTGTCAGGAAATTGTTTTGTTTTGTGATAGGGTTTCACTCAGCAGTCCAGCTGGCCTGGACCTCACTGTGTAGCCCAAGCTAGCCTTCAATTTGAGGTAATCTCCTGATTCTGCCTCTCAAGTGCTGTTTTTGAAGGCCCATGCCACCACGTCCAGCAACTGGGTTTTGTTTTTAGGGATTTTTTTTCCTCATTGGATTTTATAACTGATTAGACATATGAAATAACAACTGATCTAGAAAATATTTCTTGTGTGTACATTGGGTAGGAAGGAAAAGGAATATATTGAGTATTACCCTTGGTGCATCATGTGGTTGCACTGAGAGGTTAACAAAAGAAACAGCCTCATTCCCAAGTATATATGTGAGTCCATACATGCACGAGATCACACAAATACATGTATTAAATTAAATGTTAAGTAGGATTTTTGTGGATTAAAAATTTATAACATACAATGCATTATAATTTATTATAATTTCATAGTGTTAATGATTTGAGGGGAAAGAAGATTGGTTACAGCACTGCCCCCTGGTGGTTTATTTGAAGAAAGTTGTATTGGTTCTAATGAAGAGCTGAAGGAAGCAGTTAACTGTTCTTTTATTATCATTGTTAAATATGTGTATTGCAGGCTTTGGATTAGTTAACCAACCCGTCCCTTCATGGTTTGCTGATGAGTTTATCTTCTGTCATAAAGAAAATCTAGCAGGGTATGGCCATCTGCACAAATCCTAGTCAATATTCCAAATTTACGCAGTGTTTATGATTCTCTTCCTTTTTTCCTCTTAGAGTAGATAAGATGACCCACTGTCAGAGCTAATTCTACTACCTGTACTTTGGTTCCTATTATCTCCTGCCTGCTAAGACAATTCTTTCCATTTTTGGTAATTTTTAAATTAGTTCTTTGAGAATTTTGTACAATGTATTTTGATCATATTCTCTCTTTCCCCATCTCTTCCCATATCCAGCCCTTTCCCTACTGGCCCAACATTTTGTCCTATTCTCCCCCAAACCCATCAAACCTAATTTATGTTATTCATATAATCTTGGATGTGTGGCCTGGCACTGCAGCATGATCAACCCATCAAGGACCAGGATTAAAGGGTGCCACCATGCCTACCTTACTGATATTTATAAAGGACCAGATATTTATTTTACTGATTTTTATCTATTGCCTTCCTGTTGACAGTCTCATTTGTTTTCAGTTCTTTATTATAACTTTTTTCTAGTAGCAGTTGGTTTATATTATTTTTCTAAGTTTATGTTTTAATGTGGGAGCTTAAATTACTGATTTGAGACTTTCCCTCTAATATATTATTTAGTGCTATAAATCCCCTGTGAAGACTGTTATTCTAAAATTTTAATCAGTTGTATTTTCATTTAGTTCAATGTATTTTTTAACATCACTTGAGACTTTCTTTGATTATTTAGATGTATGTTGCTTTGTTTCTAAATGTTTAAAGATTTTCTTGTTATTTCTCTGTTCCCAATTTTTTGGATGGCTCCATTTGGGAATAAAATACATTCTGTATAATAAAAATTATTTTAAGTTTGTTGAGATTTATTTTATAACCCAAAATATTATTTTCTTCCTTTATTTCTTTGGGTACTTGAAATGATGTTTATTCTACTATCAAGAAGTAATTGATTACATTGATGGATTTCCTTATATTAAACCATCCCTGCATCCCTGGGATGAAGCCTACTTGGTCATGATGAATGATCATTTTGATGTGTTCT
>NC_034590.1:67938569-67956285 GCF_900095145.1 Mus pahari
AAAATAGTCTACAAATGCCAATTAGACGAGGCATGGTGGGTCATGTGTATAATCTTAGCACTTTGAATGGTACAGTGGGAGGGAGCATTAGGAGTTTGAGAATAGTTGGAGTTACGTGGAGGGTTTGAGGCCAGCCTAGAACTATATAGCAAGACACTGTCTCCAAAGGGAAAAAATACTTTGACTTAGGACATTCTCCTGAGCTTCACATGTATAATAATTGTTTTGCATACATGTATGTTTTAGTGCTTGTGGATACCATAAGTGGGCATTGGAGCCCCTAGAACTGGAGTTCTAGATGGTTGTAAATCACCATGAAAACTAAAACTAAACATAAGTCTTCTTAACTGATAAGCCATCGCTGGTCCCCTGAGCTTTATTATATTTTATTTACGAGATTAGGAGCTCATGCAGCCCATGATAGTCTTGAATGTACTGTGTAGTCCATGTTGCCCTTGAATCTCCTGAGCTTGTTGTCATCAACATTATATCATATTTCCTCATGTAGAAGTAATCCACATGTTCAGCAGTAAATGAATAGATAAGAAAAATATGGCTTTTGCATACAAAAGAATAATAGCCTTAAAAATATTGACACATGGATATGCTATAAAATACATAAACTTCGGGGGTATTATGATGAATAATCTACTCACAAATAAGAATTATATGACTATTTTCTTTTTATTAGATATTTTCTTTATTTACATTTCAAATGCTATCCTGAAAATTCCCTATACCCTCCCCACGCCATGCTCCCCAAGACTATTTTCATAACTTATCTAGACTATTGATAGGAAGATTGGTGATTAGGAAGGTCTGAGAATAGAGACTATAAAAAACTATTGTAGAGTGAATTCAAAGCTCAGTGATATAAACTGAAAGAGTTCTGAATATGGATGATAGTAATGGTGACACAACACTGTGAATATTCTTAATACTAACTCAGGATATTTCATTTATTACCTACCCACCTAAAGTGGTCAAGATGGTAGATTTTATATTCTGTGTACGTTAGCATAATTTAAAAAAAAACAGAACTTCTTTTATGCTGAAGAGATAGCTTATGGGTTTACTTTCCAGCACCCACTTGGTGACTCAAACCATCTGTAATTCCATTTCCTAGGGATCTGATACCCTCTTCTGGGCTCTGTGCACACCAGGCATATACAAGGTACACAAACATATATGCAGACAAAGCACCTATACACATAAAATAATAACAAAACTATTTTTTTAAGTTTCATTTTGTAGAGGTTAGAGATATTGCTAGTATTACTTCACCTTATTTGTAACTGAAGAGAAAAGACAGAATGGAATCTCCATAGCTTAACTCATCAACATCTGAGAACCAGAGGTAGTGAATTTACACAGATCTAGAAATCACATCTGTTCCTTTAATGAATGAAACTTCTTTGGCATTGCTTTCTATCTCTGGTTGGTCTGTCTCTATATTGCAAGAAAAAATAGAATATGATAACTTGGTGCTACAGAAAAATGTGCAGAAGTGTAAGGCAGGCCTCTACCAGCATCAAAATTAATTTTGATAACTGTAAATAGAGAATATATTACATCATTTCCCTTCCTGAAGAAATAAATCAGTACTTATGTCAGCCTCCAATGAATTTGCAGACTAGGGAGACAAGAAATGCACATGAAAAGCAGGATACTGCCCGTATGTGGAGTTATATGATTCAGGAAACAAACTGCATAAAGGCAAAGAGCTCTAGCTATAGAAGATGACAAGAGTTTTGAGACAGAAGAGGACCTGAGTTGGACTCAGAAGTTTATGGGCTAAAAAGAAATATGGTGTGTAGGATGACACAGACCATGAATATGACATTAGAAATGGTAAATCCATCTAGAAAGGAGGGGTCAAGTCCATAAAAGAAAGCAGAAAGAGCTTTGACAGGTAAATGTAGAGCTGAGGAGGGATGTTCTATAGACGGTCCTAGATGGTAGGATGACATTTACTGGTGAAAAGCATCCCTCTTACACAGTGGCCTCCTAGGTTACCAGTTTTTCAATGTGACTATCAGTGCATGCTGAGAGGGTTTATCTTCAGAAGACCTGCCTCAGTGTTTCAAGGGTCATTGGATCCTTGATTGGATTATTTCCTTCTCTGCTTCCTACTTTATTACTTGTAAACTTGAATGATGCTTTTTACTCTACTGAGTTTTCAAATTTACTGGGATAATGTGGAAAAGAAATCTGAGTACTATGTCAAGCACAGAGATGTATTGAAGTATTTAGTGTTGGAGGAGGTGTCAGAACAGGATGATGCAAATTTGTACTTATTCAACCCTTCATAGTAATCTGAACTTGAGCATGGGTGGTTTTGCATCCATTTCATTCTGGGGCCAGACTAAAATTATATTGTACTACTAAGTATAATTCTGAAGCTAGAATTGTGTACTAAGGAGTTGAATATTCTTGGAAGAAACATCTCAAAGGTCTTTCAATTTCAGGGAATGGAAATTAAATTGCAGGGATATGCCTGAAACTATGACTTTGAGAAATATATGTGTGATGGGAGCATGGGAATGCATGTAGGAACCCACATTTAACATTGGTCTAAAATTAAAAATCTTTAAGGCAGCGGTGTATTAGTTTTAGTTGTTTTCATAAAATGTCATAATTAAAAGCAACTTAGGAAAGAACGTTTCTTTTGGCTTATAGTTCTAGAGTATTTGAGTCTATAATGGCTGGGTACTGGAGCAGGAAGCTAGCTAATCACATTTCATCTACTCACCAGGAAATAGGGAGCGAACTGTCCCAGTGTCCCTCAAGATACAAGTTCACATGCACCTCCTAAAGGCTCCATATCCTCCACAAACAGCACCACCCACTGGAACCCAAGTGTTCAAATACCTGAGCTATGGGGAGCATTTCTCATTCAAACTACTAGTAGTGGTACTGCTAGACGTAGTAATGCTTCAAACTCAACTTAGAGAGCCTCTTCAAGTTTCCCCAAAGTGAGCCTTTTGCCGGACTTACTTCTAAAACACATTTTTACCTTACACTGGGCAGTCAGTTTCTTCTTGTACTTTACAAAAATGTAATGTCTTGTTTAGCATAGGGTATAGGTATGGTGCCATTTGTTGGACAACAGTTCAAGTCTAGGAGCTACCCATCATTGTCATTAATTTATTATAACTACTGTACCCTCGATTTTATGCTTTCAGCTTTTACTGATTTACAGGTTGTTGGGATAGTGAGGCTAAGGAGCTCGAGAGATATCTTAGTTAATGGAGCATTTTCCCATTAAAGCTTAAAGATCCGAGTTCCATCCCAGAACCCACACAAAGCTAGGTGTGGTGGCACATGCTTGCATTCCTGGTGCAGGAGAGGTAGAAACAGGAAGATCTATGGCACTCACTGGCCAAGCAGCCTAGCCTATGTGTGCCCCAAGTTCCAGTTAATACATCACAGAGAAATGACATCTCCTGAGAAATGACATCTGATATTGTTCTTGATCGCCATGAGCTCTTGTACATACATGTATATAACACATAAAAACAGTGAATTGATTCTATATTACTCTTCAAACAGATCAGTTATGATATTTTTTAAAATTAGTATCTATATGTGTTACCCAGACTGGTCTTGAACTTAGTATAAAAGCTGCTGCCTACCCTACCCTCCTGAGCAAATGGAACTACAGGTATGTACTATAATCTGGCTCTTAGTGTTTTTTGTTGTTTTTTTTTTTAAATAACGGTGAGCTCACAGGATTAAATATAATCAACACATTTGAACCTATGGTATTTGCTTTTCTTCTTGAAGCTCAGATTGTACTGTCCTTAGCCTGTGGCACCCTATTCAAGTTGGTTTCTCTCATGATACTTTTAGTATAATGGTTTCTTTGCTATATGATATGACAAGGTCTTCTAGGTTTTGTACATATCTTGATCCAGATATAGAATTAACAAGCTCCTTTAAGGATCGTGATTTCATTTATGAAAAGTGTTATATAGAAACCCACTATGGAAATCAACATAATTGTTATCATGTTGATTGCACAGTTGGTTTTTATGTGTTAATCAGCTATCAAGGAGGTAATATTTTGTTCTATTTCTCCCTTATAAACTGTAATTATAAATAGGTGCATTTACTTCTGCATAATATTTGTCCAATTTGAATTATTAGAAATTTTGATTATATAGAAAAAGAAAATTGTGAAATGATTAAAGATTCATACGGTATCACATATTATCAAGGCTTTTGTTTCATCTGTTCCTTTACTGTTTCGTTTCTTTTGCTTGCTTGCTTGCTTGCTTGCTTGCTTTCTTAAAGCTCATAGCACCTGCTATTCCCAGGGGACTTCCCATCTCAGCCCAACCCTGCTTAGCTTCTGAGATCAAATGAAATTGGGTATGGTCTCCTTTTAACATTTTATGGCTTAAATATTATAAAACAAATCCTAGAAGCATATATAACTCTTAAAATTTTCATCTTAGTGAGATATCATATATTATGTACAGATCCCCCCAGTTAGACGTTTATGTGTTTTCAGTTAATTACCATCATATGCAATGTATATGTCATATAGGTGACATATGACACTTGACTAAGAATTTCACCAAGCTGATGAACCACAGTTTTATATATGTAGCATGCTATAGCTATAATTAACATGGGGAATTTCATGGAAAGAAATCAGCATCCTTCCTACTGCAAGAGTTGGAGCTATGATGGTTTTCACAGCAGTCCTTTATTCTTTAAAGTTATGAATGAACATTACATTAGGGTTAATTACATCTCCTTCAATAAGAAAGAACTGATCCAAAATGTGGTCATGATTGCTCAGCAAATTCTCTAAACTGCAGAGACATCTCTCTAGCACCAGTCTTAAGGTCTTGCTGTGGGCCCGGGTCTGGCCTAGAACTTATAATCCTTTTGCTTCAGGTTCATTTTTTTACTGTGTTAATCTTTTAGTCATCTCTTAAATGGTGAATGGATTAGAAGTGTGGCTTTTTTGGAGGAAGTGTCACTGGGGTAGGCTTTGAGGTCTCAAAAACCCCATGCCAGGCCCAGTCTCTCCAAGTCAGCCAGTCTCTCTGCTTGTGGATTAGGATACAGCTCTCAGTTTCTTCTCCAGTGCCATACCTGCCTGCCACCAAGCTCTCTGCCATGATGATAATGAACTAAGCCTTTGAAACTGTAAGCAGGCCCCCAAGTAAATGCTTTCTTTGATAAGAAAAAAAAAAAAAAAAGAAAGAAAGAAAGAAAGAAAAAAAGAACTGGAAGGGGCTGGTGAGATGGCTCAATGGGTAAAAGCTTACTACCAAACCTGATGACTTGGGTTTGATTTCCATAACCTACATGGTAGAAGGAAAGAACTGATTTCCCCAAGTTGTCTGTCACAGAAGTGCTGTGGCGTGCACATATCCTTGTCCCCCTTGCATACAATTTATTAATTAACTAAAAAAACAACTAGAACAAGAACTGACTTTTTCACTTAGTAAGATGATCTCCAGTTTCATCAATTTTCAATAAATATAATTTCATTATTCTTTATGGCTGAGTATGAAAAAATCCAAGTGAATTTTCAGATGCTAAAGATACATGTCTTCATATTCGGTTTGGGGGAAATCCTCAAATAACTGTAAAAAACATGGTTTTTGAAGTTAGTCCTGGATTGGAATCCAAATCTTCCATTGTTGTGTGGGATTGAGTAAATATTTTTGCCTTTCTGATCTTTAATTTCTTGACCTTGGAGACACCTAAAACCATAGTCACATTGTAGTATCTTACGAGCTGCACACAGGGGTGGCAGGTCTGGTGGGCAGGCATCTCCTTCAAGGGAAAAACAAACAAACAAACAAAACAAAACAAAACCAGAAGTGGGAGACATTTGAGGTAGGTCTCAAATGAATCACAATCAAAATGTCACATGAGGGAAATCTACAGAGTTACAATTGAAAAGCCTTCAAAAGAAAACCACTAAATTAATAGGCACATTATTCACTTACTCCTTCTGAGCTGCAGACGAGTCTCTGCTCAAGTTTTTTCTTTTCTCTTTTTGATATAGGGTCATATGTATTCCAGATAACTTTTAATTTGATGAGTGTATGAGGATGGCTTTGAACTCTGATCCTCCTATTGACCATCTGAGTGCTGGGATTATAAGCGTGTGCTATCACATCTAACTTCCGGTTATTTTAAGTTTTCTTGTCTACAATCACCCAAGTCATTTTTTAACTACATTATCTATTTATATCACAGAGTATCTAACATTTGAACAAGCAATCCCTTTAAAAATATGAGTTGATAATACATGAAAATATAATCAAGTTCAGCAGCAATTAAAGAAATCTAGATTAAATTGTTAAGTATTTTAAAAACTTATGTCAGCATCAAAGAGGAATCATGGAAACCAAAACTCTACCTATCTTTTCTGAAAAAGTATATTTGTTATAGTGCATCAAAATCCTTATTAATAACTGTACCCTACAAATTAGAAATTTTATATATAGGAATTCATCCTAACTCTAGAAAAATTTAAAGGATCATAATATTATTTATAATAGTCAGGGACTGTGGGTCATAGGTCAGTGCATAGGTAGAGCATGTGCTTAGCATGAGTGAAGTTCCAAATTCAACTTGCTAGCAAAATAAGTAAATGAACAGAAAAATAAAGTAGACCTTAGCCTAAAGTCAAAGAAGTAATATAATATAATATATAGTAAAATATCTAACTGTTCAAGAATAGAATAACCATATAAATTTGGTACTGCAATAATTATAAGTTACCATTTATAGTATTTACAATATTCCTGATACCATATCAACATCACAGTGACCTATAAAGCAATTATGTAAGAGAATGCCGAATATGATTTTCCCAGTTACCCCACAAAAGGTAAATAGAAAGCACAGCTAAACACCAGAGGTAAGATCCCACAAGGTAAAGAGAACAACCAGAAAGTAGGGCCGACATAGTTCTAAGTCTTTTAAAGAAGTTATAGTATGAAATCTTCTAACCCAGTCATGACATGTGTCCCTGAACATTAGCCTTTTCCCACAAGGAAATTTTCGGCTCCTTGATATAGTGGGTAAAAAGGGGGGGAAAGAAAAGAGGAAAGGAGAGGGGCAATGCCTGGTGAATATGTTTAGGCAGGAAGCTTTCAGATCTGCATTCTCCAATCAGGACAAGAGGGAGATGGAACAAGTAGGGATGCTATCCCTGCCCCACCCCCACCATTAGTATGGATAGAAGTCTGAAGGGTCTAATGGCTCTTGCCAGTTTTCTACCCAAGAGGGCTCAGGGTACTAGAGGAGAGCAGAAAATGGTTTGCCAGAGAAGGAGAGAGCTGAATATAGTTCTTTAAGTTCTGAAGACCACACAGTGAAGAAACTCATCCTCCAGCAACACATTTAGGCTTGTTAGGCAATTGAGAAATCTATTCAGGAAAATGTAAAGCAGCCAGCAGTTGTTTGTCCTTCCTCCTTACCCCCTATACCCACACCTCACACCAGAACAGCTAGAGTCCAGAAGGACATAGGGAAGAAATATCAAAGACTCCTCACCTTCTCCAAAGTGAGAAACCAGGCAGAGGGGTAGGAAAAAATAAGTAAAACAGATCTATCCTTCACATCTGCAAAACCACTAGAGTGGGGTAGATTTCCTCCATGAACAGATGCCTTGTGTGCAGAGTCCACACAACTTAACTTGCCATGCTGGATTATTCAAAATCCACTATTGAAATCTGCCCTACTCTAGCCAGTTCTAAAGAAAAACAGTGTCACTCACATATACATTACTTTGAGCTATAGCTATTCAAATAACTGACTAAAGTTAGTATTTTTCCATTTTGCAGAATAGGAAGAAGAAAATACATTTTTTTCTTTTTGTTGTATCAGTTATCCTAGCTACTTCATAATGAATCTTTGGTCATACAAAAAGCATGTTTGAAACTCAGTGGTATAAAACAACATTTTTTATTTTGTACATAGATTCTGTGGTTAACAATTCAGATAGCACAGCAAGAATTTATTTGTGCTTGCTAGCCTCAAGGGCCTAAGCTAGGAAAGCAAGTGGCTTGGAATGACTTAACAGATAGGAGATAGAATCATCTTAAAGTGTCTTTATTCACGTACCTGCCACTCAGAAGTGCTGCTAAGCAGGGTCTGTTGACTAATACACTTGTGCATGTCTTGTACGTGCAGCCTGGGCTTCCTCAAAACACTCAAAGTAGACAGACTTCCTTATGTGGTAGCTCAGAGCTTCAAGAGCAAGTGTCTTTATGTCAAGACTTCATTTTAAAATGACCTAGCCTTAGAAGTTGTGTGTTACTTTTGCCACCATTTATTGGTTGAAAGACTTACAAATCCCTTTTAATTGAGGAAAAGAAACATGGACTTTGAATTTCTTAATAGATGAAATGAAAAGTATTTATAGTATGTACTTATTTATTAGATGTTATTAAAATTTTATTTATTGTATATTGGTTGTTAGGCCCTACACATGCCACAATGTCCATGTGATTTTCGAAGGACAACTTTCAAGAATCAGATTTCTCTTTTCATCATGTGGGTCCCAAGAATTGGACTCATTATCTGGCTTGGTAGCAAGTGCCTTTTACCTCTTGAATCATTTTGCTGGCCTAATTTGTGATCTCTACTTTTTATGGGTGTGTGTGCACACACATCCTTCAAAATATGTGGGTACTTGCAGAGGCCAGAAGAGGGCATTAGATCTCATGGAGCTGGAGTTACAGGTGGTGTCTGTACACCTGTTGTGGGAATAAAGCTTGGGTTCTCTGGAAGAGCAGCACATGCTCTTACTGCTGGGCCATATCTGTAGTCCCCCAATTTGTGGCCTTTAAAAAAAGAACCTCTCACAATGATAATTATTGTTAAGTATGGTCTCCTTTGATGATTTTCAAAGTTAAACCTCATAATTAAGTGTTCTTTGAGTAAAAACTTCATCTTTCAGAGTATGTCTGCTTCCCTCTCTCCATCTATAATCTTCCTCGTTTAGGGCAACAGTTTCTATTATCTGTGTCCAGATCTCATCAGCTGAGGACAATGTCTGGCAAAACATTACTACTTAGTATATAACCCTGACTTCTGAAAGAGATTGCTTACTGATGTTTTTTGTGAGTGGGCGAAGAAAGTATCTATATGATATATGTATGATACCCATATGTGGCATTTCTACTTTTTTGTCTAATCTAGAATGTGCCTTGGAGTTATCTGCTGAGTTGTAACCAATACTTTATGTCTTTGGGCATGCTATATAGGAACCCACAGTGGAAGAGGTGTTGGTATTTGTTTCAGAGTCTGTACATCCTGAGAATCCTTTGTTCTACCTGAGACCCATACTAATCCATTCACCTCTAAGTAACATCTAGATGCTACAAGCCTGTTGTACTTGGGCTTGTGTAGAGTTTGTGGTAGACTAAGCTAGTCTTTGGCTTCTTCCTTCTGCCATATTCAAGTACTTCCTCCTGTGTTGTATGTTGTCACAAAATGAACTATAGTCACCAGAAATGCATGTGTGCGTGTGCTCACATGTCTTTGTTCTGTGTCTCTGTTCTCTTCATTCCCCCACAGAATTAGAAGGGTCAGACTTCCCTCTGGCTTCCCCTTCTTGTATGGTTTCTAGATAATAAACCCTTTGTCCCTTCCTCTTCCTACAGCCAGAGCTTCTAGATCATATGCCCTTTTCTAACTCAAGCCCACCTGAAAGTAGGGAGATAATTGAGGAATGGAGTACACCAAGACACAAGTTAGGAAATCTTTCAGAAATGTTGATACATTATATCAAGGTTATAGACAAACTTCCTTTCATCAAACCAGGTTTTAATGACCCCAGCACCATGCAGGAGCTTGAAGAGCATGTACAGGAGGATGTAAGGGCATCATAAGAACTCTTTAAGGAATAAATCCTAGGACCTCAGGATTTATTAATTATTATTAATTTATTCATTGTTAATTATCTTCTCTACAGGTATATGATTACTGTCCTGGTTTAAAGATGTTGACAAATTCGACATGATTGTTTAATGGATACTTGGATGATTTACATGAAAACTTAAACAAAACCCAGTTTTCTATCTCATTACTTACGAAAAGATTTCCAAATGACCTGATAATGTTTAAAAATATAAACTGTGGAGCCAGCTATGATAGTACTTGTCTTTAATTCTAGTTTCAGGAGGCAGAGTAGGGTAGATCTCTTATAAATTTGAGGTCATCCTGGTCTATATAGTGAGTTTCAGGACAGCCATGGCTACATAGTAAAAGTCACAAAAATTATTCACACACATACATATACTTATGCACATACATATACATATATACACATGTATGTGTGTGTGCGTGCATGCACGCATGTATACATCCATGCATAGGTAAAGGTTCTTGCCACCAAACCTGACAACCTGAATTCAGTCTCTATGACCTATGTGATAGAAAGAAGTAACTTTCACATGTGAAATGCCTTCAGAACACCACATGCATAATGAGGAATGCACTCAGTCCTCTACAGACAAACAAAACCAAATAAATTTTTGAGACAAAAATCTCACTATGTATTGCTGACCTGACTAGCCCTAAATTCAGAGACCCATGTGCTCCTGCAGGTGATCCTGAGTGTTGGGATTAGAGGCATGTGACATAATAGCCTGCTGTAATTTTTTCAATTCTTTTGCAATAGGGTCTCACTATGTAGCCTTGCCTGACCTGGAACTCACTATATAGACCAGGCTGGTCTTTAATTCACAGGGATACATCTGCCTCTTTCTCCTGAGTGTTGGGATTAAAGTTGTACAGCACTATACCCAGCTACAAAAAATACTTTTAAATATAAATATTGATTTAGTTTTATCCTGTGTGAGGAATAGGACTTGGGATATGTGTTGTTCAAAGGTTCATATGACTTTGCCTACCTTTTGATTAAAAACTTTTATGGATAGAAAAAAATGGAGATACAAATGTCATGGTGTTCTGGAAATGAATCCTTTTATGAGACCACCTAAGATAGCTGTTTAAGTTGGACTTGATTAATAGAAATCACTGTTTTCAGCTTGCTATTATAGACACTAATGTGTAAGATGTTTTACAACTGCTTTTTAAAACAAGAAGAAAGATATTTGGTATTTCCTTATTTGTATGAACTTCTGTCTCTAAGTTTTCTGTTAATTGGAGTTATGGTTTTTGAGATTTATGCCATAGAGTATAGTTTTTGTTTGGTGTGTGTGTTGTTAATATAAAATGTACATCTAAAGATGCTTACTTTGAACTGTTGAATTTGTGTGATAAAACTTACAAAAGGATTTAGACCATCCTGAAAATAACAAAGCAAGTATTAGTTAACAAATGCCTAAAATGCCTATTTGTTGTTACATGAAAGTAACAACGTTGGGTTGACATTGTGAGGGATAAAAGAATTATAATTAAAAGTCAAACTAAACAGGTAACAGTGGTGACTTAAGGCTTTGGAAGAGAGAGCTGGCCAAACTCCGAAGTTTTAGCTTTCTTTCCCCTTTATATTCAGGCTGATCTCAAACTCTTGCTCTTAAGATGATCCTTTTTATGACTGAATAATGTCCTATTGTATATCAATCTGATATACATATCATCCTTTGTTTATTCATTCTCATCAGTTGATGAGCATTTGAGTTGTTTTCTTTCCTTTCCTATTATGAATAACATCACTAGGACCATTCGTTGTGTTAGTTTTTAGATGGATATATGTTCAGTTCTCTTGTTCATATGCCTAAAGTAGAGTTTCTAGATCATATGGTATGTTTAACTCTGAAATCAAATTTGTTTTCTTACAAAGTTGATCCTTTTGAAGGTTCATATTATTCATAAACATAAAGAAGTATTTTTTATTCCCAAACCTTCATAGAATATATTAGAGTTGCGGAACAACTTTTCAGTGCTGTGAGCATTTAGGGAAATAGACTTTATTATGGCTAAGTCCAAAGAGGCTTATGATTACAGTTGACTTCGAAAAGAAAAATGAATAATTTTCCATGCATAGTGACTTAACTTTGTATGGAAGACTCTGCAAAAAACACAGACTTAAATAGTTGATGGTTTTTGGAAGGACCATTATGTATTAATCTTCTCTTTTGAAGATCCAGAGAAACTTTATTTTGGAAAACTGGCCCAGCAGAGGAGCACTAAGAAAATAAGACTCTTACTGCAATCAGGATCCCTCTCACTGGATACATAAGACTAGAATCAATTAATGGTTAACAAACAGGGAGCCACTGAGAAAGTGCTACAATGTTGACATAAGAACCATAAGAGTTAATGAATAGGATGATCAGAGAAGGTTTTGATAGATGTAATGTGAACTAGATCTAGAAGGACCAGTAAAAGTTGGACTAGCAAAAGAGAAGGAAGAACTTCATAAGAAAATACATGTTGTAAATCTGATGCAGCACGCTGAATGAGAGGAATGTAGCTGACATGGGAGGACAGTTACAAAGAATGGAAACACTGCTGGGCAGTGGTGGCGCAGGCCTTTAATCCCAGGATTTGGGAGGCAGAGGCAGGCGGATTTCTGAGTTCAAGGCCAGCCTGGTCTACAGAGTGAGTTCCAGGACAGCCAGAGCTACACAGAGAAACTCTGTCTCCAAAAACCAAAAACCAAAAAAAAAAAAAAAACCCAAAAAAGAAAGAAAGAATAGAAACACTGTTTTGATAGGTATAGATGTCTGTGGAGTAACCTGGCTGTAGGAGCTCCTCAAGCTAGGGTCTGGCCACTTTCCTGCCTTAAGGGTTTACACAGTTTATAAAGTATACAAGTATACAAAGTTTACAGAGGGAGTCTTTGCCATTTGAATCAGGGTGGCATTCAATTCCATCTTTTAATCACCTTTTGACTTGCTGCTTATATTCATCTATATAAATAATCTTCTATGTTGTGAGAAGTATTGATAGTATAACATTTCTTTAAAACATGTGTATTTATTTTAAGGTGGAGGAGCATGCAGCATGGATGTGGAAGTCAGAAGACAACCTACAAGAGTCAGCTTTGTCTATTATATAGGCTCTAGGGATCAAACTCAGGTTTGCAGACTTGGCAAAGATTGCTCTTATCACTGAATTGTCTCACCAGGGTTAGGTGATCATTGTAATCTTCAGAGGTTTCTTCTAAGTTAATCACATACTCTATACTTAAAAAAAATTTTTTATTTATTTATTTATTTTATGTATATGAGTACACTGTAGCTGTCTTCAGACACACCAGAAGAGGGCATCACATCTCATTACAGATGGTTATGAGCCTCCATGTCACTTTTGGGAATTGAACTCAGGATCTCTGGAAGAGCAGTCAGTGCTCTTAACCACTGAGCCATCTCTCCAGTCCATACTTTATACTTTTAATTGTACTTTCTTGATATTAATAGAAAATCTTGACATCTATAGAGATTCATCTTCTTCCCTGAAATGTCCTTAAGGTGTACCTGTAGATGTATAGATATAGAGCTGCCCAAATCAGATGTGGTGATGCACACCGTTAATTCCAGCACTCAAGAGATAGAAGCAGGTAGATGAATCTCTGTGTTTGAGGCCAATCTGGTCTACACTGTGAGACCTTGTATCAAAACAAAAACAAAAGCAGCACTGCTTCAAGAAAAGATTTAGCAATTGAAGAGAGTAGTTTGAAGGATGAAGGCTGTAGCAGATTAGGAAATTCTATTCTGTTTTCTACACACCCCTATAATCTTAGGGTCACCCAAGCATAGTTCCCTCTCATCCACTGTCAAGCCTACTCATCATTCATGTAGTCTAATGTGTGGCATTATTGGGAGGGGACACTCTAAAGTCAGACTGCTTGGAGTCAGAGTCTAGCTCTGCCTCACTTTGAGTAAGGCATTTGTACAAGGAACATAAGATTGGATTAACATTTAGAAACAGGCCAGTGAAATTCATCAAGTTAAGAGAATACTGAAGCCAAGTCACTTCATCATCTGAAGAGATACAAAAAAGCATTTGAAAATTTAAAAAAAAAAATCTTTGAATTCTAATTCTGTACTAGAAAGGTAAAGAGAAAGAGGATAAGAAGTTTAAGGTCATCCTCAGCTACATAGCAAATTAGAAGCCTGCCTGGGATACATGAAACTCGTATCTCAAAACAAAATAAGAAAGTCTTAGAATACTAGTTATACTAGTTGTATGAGCAAATATCTTTAATCTTGTTATTTATTAATGCCTACAGCTAACATTCTTTTTTTTTTTTTAAGATTTATTTATTTATTATATGTAAGTACACTGTAGCTGTCTTCAGACACTCCAGAAGAGGGCGCCAGATCTCATTACGGATGGTTGTGAGCCGCCACCATGTGGTTGCTGGGATTTGAACTCAGGACCTTCGGAAGAACAGTCGGGTGCTCTTACCTACTGAGCCATCTCACCAGCCCTACAGCTAACATTCTTATCATGAAAAATTAAATGTGTTGCTCTAAGATCAAGAGTGAGGAAAAGTTGTCTGCACTTTTTAAAGCATTCAAAATACTTTAACATTCTAAAGTGTAAAAGCAAGATAGTTTATGTTAAATGATATCATTTTTCCAAATATGATTATGTTCATTTAGGACTCAGATTATTTGTCTAAAATACAAAGTCAGTCCTAAAATTCCTCACTGGAAAGATTGCCATTCTGCTGATTTGTGAGTTAATGAATTGCTATCCATCTCAGCTAGTAGCATTCATTTCTGCTCTTTATAAGGGCTTTAAAAACATTAGATGTACCAGTCTAATCTTATACAGTTTCATTCTGAGCCTGGGAGATATATAGCCAGTAATGGATCTTCTCTTACTCTCTGGTATACCTTGGAGGTTGGCATGGGCATGGCACTCCTTCACCAGGAGAAAGAATGATTAGAACTGAGCTATGTACAATCTCATATCATTATCTTGAGAACCTTTGTGGTTTAATATGCCTGGCCCAGGGAGTGGCACTTTTAGGAGGTATGACCTTGTTGGAGAGGTGTGGCCTTGTGGGAGGAAGTGTGTCACTGTAGGGGTGGGCTTTGAGATCCTCCTCCTAGCTGCCTGGAAGAGAGTAGTCTTCTTTTTACCTTCAGAACAAGATACAGAACTCTCAGCTCCTCCGGTGTCGTGCCTGCCTGAACACTGCTATGCTTCCCACCATGATGATAGTGAACTAAACCTCAGAACCAGTAAGCCAGCCCCAACTAAATGTTGAAGTCCTTAGTAAGAGTTGCTGCCTTGGTCATGGTGTCTCTTCACAGCAATGGAGACCTGAACTAAGACAAGCTTGCCCAGATTGACATGGTTAGCTATAAAGAAGTTGAATTTCATCTGGGATGGTGTCTGCATCTCACTCCTGTGTCACCTTTGTTTTTTTGTCCTATCACTAGAATGTTGGTGGGGTCTAGCCCTCTGGAGAACCAGACTCTTCTGCTCTTTATGGAGACCATGTGGGTAAAACTCAAACGTTTCAGTTTGTGGGTATGAAGTCAGCAGTAGCCAACTTCCCTTCTCTTTGCCTTCAGAACAGGAGTATAGTCTCTGTACTTCTATATAATACTAGAATCACTAGAGGTCTTAACCAGAGTAAAATTGTATTAAAAAGAAGTAGGGGTGAGAGACGGAGGACAAGAAGGAAGGAAGGCCATAGGAATAGTGCAATATTTTTTTAAAAAAATAATGGTTGCATGTACATAAATAGTTCTTAGAACCCTTCTGACTAAATACTTTTACCTAAAGCCTTTTATCATACAGTAAGTGTACCTTAACATTTTAAGCAGAGAAAAGGCTTGAATAATAATGTTTATACCACTGTTATTTTTAATACCCAAACCTGGAAACCACTAAAAATAGGTGCTGTATGCCACAATTGCACAATTCATAATCATTTCAGGTGTTTGAATAATACATGTGAATCACAGCCACCCTGTATTCAATCATTTTTTAGTTTGTTTTATATTTTCCTCTTTCCCTCTCCTTTTCTCCATCTCTCTTTCTGTGTTTGTACATATCTATGTGCGTATGGGTCTCTGTATTAGGGAATACACTCATGCCATAGTGTTCATGAGGCAATCAGAGGACAGTCTTCAGGAGTCAATTCCCTCCTTTCCACCATGTGGATGTTAGAGACTGAACTCAAGTCATCAGATTTGGTGACAAGTGCCTTTACCCACTGAGAAACCTTGCTAGTCCTGTTCAATCTTATTATAAGTTAAACAAGATAGGGTTATAGCACCGTTAGTTTTTGATCAGGAAATGATGTTTATGCTGTTACTATTCAAGATGAGAGCTCATCCATCACTTTCTCTGAAGGTAAACAATAAGCAACTGATAACTGACAAACCAAGGTCTCCTGTGTCCCAGCCCAGTGCTAGATGATGATACCATCTACTCATAGCAGTAGCCGAATTCCTGTTTTTTTAAAAAAGAAAACGTACTTGCTCACTGTAAACAGCCCAATCAGGGAGAAATCTGTTGTATTGGTGGCCAAAACTCTTTCCTGATGAGTTTTGCATTATTTTCTTGTGCTTACATTTAGTAAGGAGGAAGCCAAGGCAAGAAGACAACCAGAAACATTCTAATTAAGTCAAGAGAAACTTACTTGCTTTTAATCAGCTCTTGGTAGGTGTCGTTTCTAGAAAGTATCTTTAAATATCTCATATCTCATTCTTTGCCATATCAGCACTTCAATTTGGTACTCAGAATGAATGCTTATAGAGTCAGTGATCCCTGGAGAACAGTAGTCTCAAATTAGCCAAAAGACATGCTAGCTTACAGCAGGAAATGATGCAAACAGGAGTTACTGATCAGATAGATGATTCAGAAAACTAGACAGTCTAAAAAAGTGTTCATTCTAATTTTCCTTGTTGAATATGCATTGATGCTTACTGATTGCTTCCCCTGGTGTCATTTCATGCTTTCTCCTTGGTAGCACCTAATTTCTGTTCATTTCTGTGTGCTTCTTGAGAAACTGGCTTCATCTACCCTGTGTTTAAGTATGGCCAGACAGTATATTCCGTCCCCTAGCCTCCATAACTATTTAACTAATTGTTCCTTGTGCAGGTAGAGTCTGAATGTATTTTAGTTGGTAGTATAGGTGGGTGTCAAGCCTTCATTCTGCTACCAGTTTGGTTGATATAAGAAGTGACAATCCTGACTCTGGGCTTACAGAAGAGTCCACATTATTATGATATTCAGCAGTGCTTTTCCCATTAGGCCTGCTGTGACGACTGAATGGGATCTTGATTACAAAGCACCTTATAGAAAGCCTAGCAAAAAATATAAATTTGGGTTTTAAATAGTTTTTAATTACATAATGAAAAGGCCCAACTCAGATAAACCTAAGAAAGAAATAGAAATGTGTTTGAATGATAGTAAGAAAGCTCATAAAACAAACAAGTATTTCAGATACCAGGACAATTCTAGTGGCCTTGGGCATATAATCATACTTAATGCTAGCAAGGCAGGGACAGGTAGATTCTGAAGTTCATTGATCAGCTAGCTGTAGATATAGAGGGCTGTAGAGATGACTTAGCAGTTAAGAATACTTGCTCACAACTGCCTGTAACTTTAGCTTCAGAGGATCTAACACCCTCTTTTCTAGTCTCTTTGGGCAGATGAATGTATTTATGCACACATAACATAAAAATAAAATAAGTCATATGTGCCGGGCGTGGTGGCGCACGCCTTTAATCCCAGCACTTGGGAGGCAGAGGCAGGCGGATTTCTGAGTTCGAGGCCAGCCTGGTCTACA
>NC_034590.1:67956870-67964126 GCF_900095145.1 Mus pahari
CTTCTGCTACATATGCAGCTAGAGACACAAGCTCAGGGGGTACTGGTTAGTTCATATTGTTGTTCCACCTACAGGGTTGCAGCCCCCTTCAGCTCCTTTGGTACTTTCTCTAGCTCCTCCATTGGGGACCCTGTGTTCCATCCAATAGCTGGCTGTGAGCATCCACTTCGGTGTTTGCCAGAAAATGATACACAGAAATGTGAGGTACAGCAACTTACTTAACTGTGTCTAGGCAATAGCAGAATTAAACTGGAGCCTAGGTCTAGAAATATCCCTGTACATCCATTGCAGTATATGCTTATTGACTTAGATGGTAAAGTCTTACATAGATATAACTTTAAATTTATAGTGATTCCAGGGAATGCATAGCAACCTGGAATGGGAGAGTGAGTTCATAAAAGCATGTGGCTGACACCAGGAGGCCTCCTCAATTTCTCTCTACCTTATATTTTGAGATAGAGCTACGGAACCTGGATATTTCTGTCTCTACCTTCCTATTCCTGGAAATGTAGGTGTGCCCAACTATGCTCAGCTTTTTACATGGCTGCTAGGGACCTAAACTTGGGTCTTCATGCTTGTACAACAAGCACTTTATCCCAGAGCCATTTCTCCAGCCTGGGTGTTTTAAAGTTCTGCTTTTTCTTTGAGATTTGATGAGGAGGTCATAAGATTGGAGAGACACATGTAAATAGTCAACTGTATGGGAAATATTTATTGAGGAAGTGGTTTTTTTGAGTAAGAAAATAAACTGGTATCAACTTGATTTTTTTTAAGTTACTTTTTGGAAGATGTGACTTATCAGTAAGAGACCCTGTCTCAAAAAAAGAAAACAACAACAACAAAAGAAAACAGACAGTGCCTGAGCAGCACCTGAAGTTATTGTCTGGTCTTTATACATACATCTATATACCCTAGCACATACATTCACATTCATACTTGTACACACAGAAACCTGCATACACAGAAAATGATGTAGGTTCAGGCCAATCTCATGCTTTATCCTATTCCTACTAAAAGTTGATGTCACAGAAGGTTAACTGGGACTTGAATTCTTTTAAATGCAGAAGTCTCAGGCCTTTAGAACAGAGCTGGAGGAACTAGTTTGTTTCTTCAACAAGCTCTTGTCCGTACTACTCATGTAGCACTTCTCAAGTAAGGGTAGAGCAAACAAGAATTAAAAAAAATAAGAAATAAATAAAATATAAAAATGTTCTGTTTTAGAGAAATTATTAGGTAACTTCTTTTCACAAATTTAAGTAAATTCTGCCATATATATGATATCTAACCCCACTGAAGCTAAGAACGAAAAGAGTGTGGTCAATAATAATATTTGCTATATCAACTCAGTACCAGGGCCAGGCAGTGTAGTAAGTATTTGGTAGACAGCATTTGCCTACATTTTGGGAACTTTCTCTTATTCTAAGTCCCTTTAATATAGTCAAGAATTTTTAGCTTTATATTTAGAACCTTGATCTTTTGTGGCTTCTCTCCTGTTTAATTAGTAAGAGTCATTATAATCATCTGGCTTTAGAGCTGGATCTCTCTCTCTCTCTCTCTCTCTCTCTCTCTCTCTCTCTCTCTCTCTCTCTCACACACACACACACACACACACACACACACACACAGTTAAGAGTTCTTGCTGCCCTTTCAAGTTCAGTTCCCAGAACCTACATGGAAGGTTAAAACTATCTATAACTTCATTTCCAGGGAATCAGAGTCCACTTCTGATATCAAGCATGTACACGCACATGCACAGGCAGACATACACACATTCTGACAGAATACCTATATACATAAAACAAAAATAAATAGATCTTCAAAGCAATAACAAAGAAAGCAAATTCACCTCATAACTGTATATACATAAATAATTCATTTTAACAGTTTCCCCATTTTTCAACCATGGCTTCTAAGGTAGAATGATTCTTATTCCTTGTTCACTTCTAGGACTCTACTTTTATCTGATGGTCTGAATAAAGTAAAAATTTAAAAATCAAGACTATAGTGATCTCTCCATAATAAAGGGTTGGGGGAGGCAGAGTGTCAGTTTTAGTCAGAGTGTGGGTATAGCACTGTTTCAGTGCCCTGCAGCGAGGGTGAGATAATGGGAGAGGCAGGGCCCTACCATTTCTAAGTTCCATTGTTTGTTTTTGAGACAGGATATTGTTCTGTAGCCCAGACTGGCCTTTAACTCATAGAGGTTCTCCTGCCTCTGCTTCCTAAGTTCTGATTATTATTGTCAGTTTATAGGTTTTGTTATTTAATTCCAGTCCGTAAAGCAGTGCTATCAAATACAGCATTGTTCCTTCTATATTTAAAGTTCTTTATATAATCTTTAGAGTTTATGTCATTTAACCAATTGATACTAGGATTGACATACAAATCTGTCTAGCCTCAAAACCTTTGATTAGCCCCCCTTCCACACCCCAAACATACACATACCTGTCTGGAAAAAAATGCCTACCAGACCATATTTAAAACATCTCATGAAGGGCAGGCAGTGGTTCAGACCTTTAATCCNAGCACTCAGGAGGCCTTTAGACTGGATGGTTGCCATAAAACTGAGGCCAGTCTGTTCTACATAACGAGTTCCAAGCCAGCCAGCACTACATAGTGAAACCCTGTCTTAATTTGAAGTCTCCTGCATCCCTTGAGTGACTACTAATGATCATATGACAAGTTGTCTCCTGAGTATTGTTCAAATTTCTTATTGCATTCAGCAAACATACTCAGCCATAACCATATGTGTGAATTGTGCTAGGCACCAAAAAAAAACAAAAACAAAAACAAAAACAAAAAAACCCATCCTCCCCACATATACTTCCCTGTGGAGAGAAAACTCATAAATATAAATAATCCTGGGCAGATGATGCTAGTTGTTCTGAAAGAGCAGAGATGAAAGATTGAATGATGAAAGGGTCAGCATTTTTCATGGAAGAGACAGAGTCTCATCTCTTCAGCCATCTTAGCTCATTCAGGCTTCACAGTAGTCAAGATGCATTTTGATTATGGAGATGTGACAGGCAGATATAATTTTTCAGAGTCAGAACTGTCTGGCTATAAGTAATTGTTAAACTATGAGCTAAAGACTAGGTATCAAGGTTTCTTTGTTTCCCCTTATGTTATAAGAAATAGCACATATATTGCAATAAAATTTCATTGTAATAACAAGTATTTGTATAGAGTGGGATTTGATGTATCTATCCATATCCCTGCATTTCCTCTGCCTTCCAGACCCTTAGTCTACTTATTAAAAGATGAATCTTGAATTGCTGCTGCTTTTTTTGTTCTTTTGTTTGTTTGTTTGTTTGTTTGTTTCGAGACAGGGTTTCTCTGTGTAGCCCTGGCTGTCCTGGAACTCACTCTGTAGATCAGGCTGGCCTCGAACTCAGAAATCTGCCTGCCTCTGCCTCCCGAGTGCTGGGATTAAAGTCATGCACCACCAACGCCTGGCTGCCTTTTTTGTTCTTAATATTGTTGGCTCTCATCCTCCCTCTAGTTGAAGGCTGAGCGCTTATGTGTCTCTGTACCCATTGTGGACAGCAATAGTGTCTCCAATGCCTATGTCTCAACTAACAATCAGTTTCTCCCACCACTTCCAGGTTCAACTGACAGCCTAAAGGAAATCACTACTCTGAGTAGTTCAGTAGGAGGACAAAGTGAAGGAGCTAACAGAAAAGCTGCTTCTGCCTTCATCTTCCTGCTCATCCATAAACTCTATATCTTTCTATACCCTCCTCTCTCCCCCTCCCTCCAACTCTCCCCTTTAGATACAGCCTATTTTAAAACATTATGTTGTTTGTATTTTCATTTAACATAACTGTAGATAGTTAGGAGTATACTTGTTTGCATGAATTCCTTCATACTCTGCCTCACTAATCTTTTCCTCTACTCCTTTGAGATTGTAATATCTGATAAAGCAAGTAAACTTTGCCCCAGGTTGCTTTTTTAGGGGACCTAGACAGGTAATATTCAGTGAAAAATAATCTCCTTTGAACTACAAACTTACCCTAATGTGCATTATTTTCTCTGACAGCATGTGAATAGTAAATTTTGAGTGTTAATATGTCACTGCTCTATGTCTTTACAGTTATTCTGTTGTTTCATTGGTGTGGTCTGTTGGTTGCTTTAGGGGGACTGTTATTTTGTTTTTGGCAGATTCTTACTCTGTAGCCCACATAAGCTTTCAGCTTCAGCTTCCCCAGAGTTGATATTACAGGTATGTGCTATCTTGCCTTGCTGTCCTGCTAATTAATGTGTACCAAAGCCCTGTGAGATAAGACAAATCATGGTAATCATTCCACAGTAATAGACATAGACAACTGTATTTTTTTTGAGAGGAGTGATTCTTACTCTTACTCAAATGACGTATGTTCACTATAAATCAAGACATGCTGAAAAATTCAAAGAAATAAAAAACTCACCTCTCTCTCTCTCTCTCTCTCTCTCTCTCTCTCTCTCTCTCTCTATCTCTCTCTCTCTCTGTGTCTGTCTCTCTGTGTGTGTGTGTGTGTGTGTGTGTGTGTGTGTGTGTGTGTGTGCATTTACAGGTACAGGTACATGTAGAAGAATGTGTTTGATCCCAGGGAGCTAGAATTACAAAGTAGTTGTGAGCCTTCTTGCACTGATGCTGGGAACTGAATTCAGGTCCTCTGCAAAAACAAAAAACTCTTTTATTTTTAATTATCCATATCTTTTAGGTTTTCTAATTTCTGAAAAACATTTTTTAAAAGATTTATTATTGTAATTTTGTGAGTACACTGTCCCTGTCTTCAGACACACCAGAAGAGGGCATCGGGTCACATTACAGATGGTTGTAAGCCACCATGTGGTTGCTAAGAATTGAACTCAGGACCTCTGGAAGAGCATTCAGTGTTCTTAACCAATGAGCCATCTCTCCAGCCCCCAAACAAGAATTCTTAACCAATGAGCCATCTCTCTAGCCCTTTGTTACATATTTTATCATCTAAAAATAACAATTCACAAACAACATTACCACCAGCTTTTATGGAACTTTTAAGTTTTTTCAATACCTCTTTAGTAATGTGTGAATATATTAATTTAATTTGTATTCAGTTGATATATGTTTTGGTGTAATTTTAGTGTTCTGTAACATAGCACCATAAACTGTGTAACTTCTAAAGAAAATTAATGTATTTCTTATAGTTCTGGAGACTAGGGCACCCAAGGTGGCTGCATCTGATGAAAGCCTTGTTATATCAGTACGTGGTACAAGGCATCAACAGTGGTGGGAGAGTGTCTTTTATAAAGCCACCAATCTCAATGTGGGAGTTCTACCCTTATTTTTAAAATGTTTTCTTTATATTTTTTAATGCTTAAGTGAGTCTTTATAAATGCCTTTGTGTTTCTGTAATTAGATAAAAATATGGTATGTGCCTTGCTTTGGAAATTTTTATATAGGTATTGAATTATGTCAAATAGAACTGTTTGGCAGACAAAAGTTCTGGACCAAGGCAAAACTGTAAAACAAAATAATCTGCCCTGACATGGCTCCTCTATCAGAATAGAATAGAAACAGAAAATACAACAGAGATGCAAGTTTCACATCCTACAGTTTAGTAACCAAAAGAAGCCATAGGCCACATAGCTGGTCAGGGGTACATTTTGAGCTATTCCATTATATTCTGAGTATCATTTTGTTTTCAAAACAGAGTCTTATGTAACCCAACTTGGCCTTGAACTTGATATGTACTTGAGAATGATCTTAACTGCATTTCTTTACTTAGGTTTTGTTGTTGTTGTTTGTTTTTTGTTGTTGTTTTGAAGCAGAATCTATCATGTAGTCTAGGTTGATCTCGGTCTTGAACTCATGGATGAGCTGAAGATAACCTTGAACTCCTTATCTTCTCTGCCTCCACCTCCCAAATTCTGGGATTACAGGCATACATCCTCACCCATTATATTATAAATTTAGAGTTTGCTACCCTGAGTCATGACTCAGATATACCAGAAGAACTGGTTTATCATTCAGTCCATAAACAGTGAACCAACCCAGTTGAAAGGCCTCAAAACCTTAGTTTGGGAAGAGCCTGGCTGGGTTTCTAATTCAGCCAATTTTGGTGACTTAACAGACTCATCTAGACACCTCAAGGGATGAGGAATTTTCCTGACATTCTGATTTAGCTGAATTGAAAGATGTTTGCTCAGCATCTGAGTTTGGGGATTTAAACCTATACAATTTATTTTTGTCCCCTGTTCTTGAACTTGGATTCAGTTGTACAGTTATAGTAATGATGCAGTTATTATTCACTGAAAGCCCACCTTGTTATTAGAGTCCATTTCTCTTCTCTTATTATATACTAGTTAGGGAAATTCTTGCTTTTTAGAGTATACTTTGTTTCAAGTTTTGATACAATATTCTTACACCAAGTATATAAAAATTTGTGAAACTTTGCTTGCATTTTATTTTACCAGTACTGTGCATTAGTGGCTTTGAGGCAGACATGATTTAGTTGTAGGAATTTCTTTTTTGCTCTAAATAATTTGGAAAATGTTTCTTCATTGAGAAAGTGAAGTGACAGAACCTTCCTCAGGAATTTTCCACATAGCAAACCTATTGCAGAACAGATGGCAATTAATCATGTTAATGAATAGTACTAGCCTGTAGAACAGCCAGATAAACCAGGAAGGTAGCTCCTTTGGTAGTATTGCTGTTTATAGACTTTCTGGTTGGGCAAAGTGGTTTTGCCATCCTTAGCAAGAAAATTCCTAAGCAAGAAGGTAGCACCTTGGTGAGCAGTGAGAACAATGAGAAATTAAAATTGAATAAGGAATTAAGAACTGGAAATACTCTAAGATATGTTTTGTAGGAAGGAGGCTCAGGATAAATGCTTTTGGCTGCTTGATGTTTATCCAGTCTACCTCTGCTAGAAGTGGTGCCTCCTTGAGTCTAGTAGTACTTAGTGTACAACACTGTATTTACCAAAAACTTCTCTTGGCAGTGACTAAACAAATGGACTGAAATGTATCCTGACATGTCATAAATAAACATCTTTAACCAGAAGTCCAAAAAGTATTTTTTCTTGGCCTGCAGATTTTTTTAAAGTTTTTTTTTTTTTTTAGACCATGTGAATGTCTTGGTTTTATAATTCTAAGTGCTATTTTCTCACATTTTCTTCTTCTTCTTCTTCTTCTTCTTCTTCTTCTTCTTCTTCTTCTTCTTATTATTATTATTATTATTATTATTATTTTCTTTATATTTCAAACGCTATCCCAAAAGTTCCTATACCCCACCC
>NC_034590.1:67964137-67984893 GCF_900095145.1 Mus pahari
AGAAATGGGATCTTTCCCAGAAGCTGTGTCACTTCTGCAGGCTGCCCTCTCCCCAGCAGTGCACCGGAGCAAAGATGACTCTCCTTCCGGCTCCTTTTTTAAAGTTTTAATTAATTGTCAAGTATTAAAAATTGAGCTATTTGCATAAATTACTAGCTCCCAAATCTGAGAACACTGGACACAAATTTTGCATAGGAATGCAATTTAGCTGGAATTGGGTGGCAGCTTTCTATTTTGGCTATAACTTTTTCTGTTTCCTTGACTTCTCTCTTTAACCCCGACCTCTCTCCTCATCTCTCGTGTGTGTGTGTGTGTGTGTGTGTGTGTGTGTGTCCCTGTTAAAGCAAGACTTTTAATCTATTTTGTTCATTGTTTGTTCTCAAGACTGGTATATGTTCAGACACATAGTATATTAAGTAGTGGCAGGTAGTGGTGGTTAGTGGAAAATGTATAGAGAGAGGCAATGGTCATTGTCAGGGATGGCATTTCTCACATATTTTGAGCCAGAGGCTCTTACTGCACCTGTAACTTGGCCTTTTCATTAGACTGGCTGCCCATCAAATACCCCATAAATACCACCAGATTAGGATCCACTTGTCTGTGCCTCCTAGTGCTAAGGTTACAGAAATGACCTAGCCAAACTCAGGCCCTTAAGTCTGCACAGCAAGCACTTTACAATGAGCTATCTTCTCATCCCTCAAGGGTCTGCTTTGTAACATTTTATATGCTTAAGAATACCTTGCACATAAGAGATGTTGAAATCTTTTTTAAGTGATTTCTAATGAGAGAAACTTAAAAGCCAGTGCTGGAGAGAAGGCCTGACAGTTAAGAGCACTTGCTACTCTTCCAGAAGACATGGGTTCTGTTCCCAGCACCCATGTGGCAGCTAACAACCATCTGTAATTCCAGTTTCATGGGATCCAATCTCCCTCTTCTGGACTCCATGAATGCTCTCTTTTGACCTCCATGGGTACCAGGCATGTAGGCAAAATACTCATATACATAAAATAAATCTCAAACTTGTAAATAAAGGCAGGGAAATTAAAATGTAGAAGTTGTGGTGGAAGATCATGAGTTGGTTCGTTTGGTTGTTTCCTCAAGCATATTGTCCTTGTATATACTCTATTCATATTTGTTCACCATCAGGGTTATATAAGGTTATTAGCAATCCCTAGCATTGCTCTTTGGTAGCAGAGTAGATTAACAACTCCTCTTAAATTTTGTGCACATTTTACTTCCATGTTTTATATATATATATATATATATATATTTGGTTTTTTGAGGCAGGGTTTCTCTGTGTAGCCCTGGCTATCCTGGAACTCACTTTGTAGACCAGGCTGGCCTCGAACTCAGAAATCCACCTGCCTCTGCCTCCTGAGTGCTGGGATTAAAGGCGTGTGACACCCGGCTCATTATATTATTTTATAATATTATCTCCCAAATGAGACTGTGATTGCCACATTAGATAGGATTGTATAGGGTTTGCTTTTTATGTGTCTAAAAATTAGTTTTTTTATGCCAACTTTATATAGTACTCTTCTAGAGCTTCAGCAAATGAATTTAATTGAGTATGTGTTTGGAGTTGTGTTAAGGCTCTACACCATGTTGTTACTTACACAGCATTTGTATAGTTATTGTTCATTTGATCTTGAAGTCAACTCTGAATGCTGCAGTAATAAAGTCAAAGAATAGAGAAAGTGCAAATGATTAAATATATAGACTGAATTTCCACAGAATAATGCTACCTATATAGAGAGCAATTGGATTACAGAAGACCTGTTATTTTGGCTGGGCAGTTTAGACTCATATACATGAAAGCAAGAAAAGAAAGGGAAATGTTTTTTGATGAATTATTTTTGGATGGGATTTTTCTCTTTTGCTGTCCAAGTCCTCATCCCTTCAATCAGGAGGACAATAGCATTCCTTAGAAGAGTAAGGATTGTGAGTAATCTTTAGTTTGTTTGCCTTACCCTGATTCCATTCCTATGTCCCAGAATTTCCTTGTTCCCACCCAACTCTGTAACAACAATCAATCTGTGGCTAAACTTCATTTCTTTTGGACCAACTAATACCCCTCCTCTCTCCACTTCCTCCTTAGGGCCATGGACAGGAGCCTTCTAGTTGCTCTAGACTTAAAAAAAAAAAGAAAGAAAGAAAGAAAGAAAGAAAGAAAGAAAGAAAGAAAGAAAGAAAGAAAGAAAGAAAGAAAGAAAGGAAAAAGAAAATCAGGGACCAGCCCCTGCATACCAGGAATGCCAATGGCTTTGTTAGCTATGAGGGCACTGAATTAGCACTGCCCTCTAAATCCCAGAGCAGGTGGACGATATCTAATTGGCATTCAGTATGCCAAGGTCCCTTAGGGGAATTTCTGATTTAAAATAAAGGTCAGTGCAAAAGAAGGAACACTGATAGAAAGACTTCTTCTTTTCTTTTTTTTTTTTTTTTTTCCATGGTGAGAACTTCCTGAAATGGTCTGAGAATCAGATGAGCTGGCTTCTAGTCTCTGCTCTGCTCTATCTCTGGCTCACTGGCTACAAGTAAAGGCCATCCATACAATTCAGATTTTGGTCCTTTCCTGTCTGTGTCTAGGCCTTTCCTAAGTCCCACTTCCTAAATCAATTTTTATTTTGTTAAGAGGGGAAGGGACCTCAAATCATCCAGGCACTATCACCTGGTAAGCTATCCCCAACATTCCTGTGTACAAATCACACTTTGTACCTGCTAAATCATAAGATTTATTGATTAGCTTGGTTGTAAATATGCGTCTAGGGAAAGATTTTCTGGGAATTTTTGATGAAAATTTGTTATACATTTAAAAGCTTAATTATAGAGAGCTCAATAAAGTTCAGCAGAATGTTTGTTCAAACTATCATGTTTGTCCAGTGTATGTGTGTGGTCTTTTTGTGAATTAAGAAAGGACCTAGAGGAGTTAGCGAGATTGCTCACTGGTTCAGAGCACTAGCTGTTCTTGCAGAGGACCCAGGTTTGATTCCCAACACCCACATGACAGCTCCCAACATCTGTTACTCCAGTTCCAGAGGATCTGATGCCTTCTCCTGGTCGTCCTGGGCATTAGACATATACATGATGCACAGATACACATTTAAGCATTCATACATACAAAATAAGTAAATTTACTAAAAGACCTAGATGTGAAATTCTATCTGATTTTAATGATTACACAATAAACATTTTACACAATGGTGCTTGAGAGCTATTAATGAATAGTGAAATTAATGTAATAAGTTGCTACCATCCTTTTGATGCCATCTAGGAATGCAGAAACGGGTTCCTTTTCTCTGTTGATTAAAGAATTAAAAGGCAGAAAAAGCTTGGCATTCAAGCAAAGCCAATGTTTATTCAAAGAAGGCAATTTTACTAGAGTTTAAAAGAAAAACCCCAGTACAGGAAAACTGTAAGCCAGTAACTAGCAGCTATCTGGAGAAAAGGAGAAAAACCTGTCCTGCTGGTGTTAATCCTCATGGAGATCATTCCTGTGGTGCCAGACTGCCACAAGGTGGGGAGTGATTTTGGAGGAAGAATAAAGCCCAAAGTGTTAGGGAAAGCATGCTTAGAAAGGAGATAGACTTTCCACCTGGTCCTGGCTGCTGGGGCAGACCAATAGGGTCTGCTCCTGAAAAGACTCCATATCCCAATACATCCTAGAGGACTCTCTGCACTCAAAGCAGTTGGACATACTGCACTCAAAGCAGTCGAGAAGTTGAGGACCGTCTAGACTCAGAGCAGTTGAGAATCGGCTGCACTCAGTGCAGTTGGACAACAGCTTGACTGCTCCACAGAAGACCCAACAGTCTGAAGGCCTTCCACAAGATCTACTGCAGCCAGGGCAACAGATCAGCAGCTTCTCTGCCCTGTGAAGAGCCCCCAGTGGGAAGGCCCTACAGGTGGTCTGATACAGCCAGGGATGCAAGCCTAACCAGAGACCTGAAGCAACCCAGGGAATAAAGAGGCAGACTCCAAACTATCACCCAGATCAACAAACACCAGGGATATCCAGATGGCAAAAGGCAAGCTTATGACCATAAGCAAAAGAAGCCAAAATATGTGGCATCATCAGAACCCAGTTCTCCCAACACAGCAAACCCTGAATACAACAACACACCTGAAAATCAGTAATCTGCCCTAAAATCCTATCTCATAAAGATAATAGAGTCCTTTAAGGAGGATATCAATAACTCACTGAAAGAAATACAGGGAAACACAGGCAAATGGTTGAAGGAATTGAATAAAGCGATCCAAGATGTAAAAGTGAAAGTAGAAACACTAAAGAAAATGCAAATGGAGGCAAACCTGGAAATTGACAACCTAGGAAAGAGGTCAGGAATTACAGATGTAAGTATTACCAACAGAATACAAGAGATTGGAGAATCTCAGGTTTAGAAGATACAGTAGAAGAGATTGATACAACTGTCAAAGGAAATTCAAAACATAAAAAAATTCCTAGCCCAAAGCATCCAGGAAATTCAGGACATAAAAGACCAAATCTAAGAATATCGGAATAGAGGAGATTGAAGATTCCCAGCTCAAAGTAACTGAAAATGTCTTCAACAAAATCATAGAAGAAAACTTCCCCAACCCAAAGAAAGAGATAGACATAAAGGTACAAGAAGCCTATAGAACACCAAATAAATTGGACCAGAAAAGAAAATCTTCTCATCACATAACTATCAGAACAATAAATGCACAGAGCAAAGAAAGAATATTAAAAGCTGCAGGGGAAAAAGGCCAAGTAACATACAAAGGTAGACCTATCAGAATTACACCAGACTTCTTAACAGAAACTATGAAAGCCAGAAGAACCTGGTCAAAGGTCATGCAGACTCTATGAGAACACAAATGCCAGCCCAGGCTACTGTACCTAGCAAAACTCTCAATCAACACAGATGGAGAAAACAAAATATTCCAGGACAAAACCAAATTCAAACAGTATCTATCTACCAACCCAGCCTTACAGAGGATCCTGGAAGGAAAAATCCAACACAAGGAAGATACCTGCACCAAAGAAAGGACAAGATATTAAGCATCTTACAACAAAGTCAAAAGCAGAGAGCCACAGCACATAAAGCCACCTACAAAAACAAACATGTCAGGAACCAACAATCATCTCTCTTTAATATCTCTCAGTATTAATGGACTCAACTCACTTACAAAAAGACAAGCTAACAGACTGGATACGCAAATAAGATCCAGCATTTTGCTACATACAAGAAACACCTCAACAACAAAGACAGGCACTATCTCAGAGTAAAAGGATGGAAAAAAGTCTTCCAAACAAATGGTCCAAGGAAACAAGCAGGAATCACCATCGTAATATCCAATAAAATAGACTTTCAACCAAAAGTTATCAAGCGTGATGAAGAAGGACACTTCATATTTATCAAGGGGAAAATCCACCAAGAGAAACTCTCAGTTCTGAACATCTATGCCCCAAATGCAAGAACACCCAAATTCACTTACTAAAACTCAAAACACACATTGAACCCCAAACAATAATAGTGGTAGATTTTAACACCCCACTCTCACCAATGGTCATTAAAACAGAAACTAAACAGAGACACAGTGAAACTAAGAGAGGTTATGAAGCAAATGGCTTTAACAGATATCTACAGAATATTTCACTGTAAAAAAAAAAAAAAAAAGAAGAATACACCTTCTTCTTAGCACCTCATGGTATCTTCTCCAAAATCGACAATATAATTGGTCACAAAACAACCCTCAACAGATACAAGAAGATTGAAATAATACTATGCATCCTATCAGACCACCATGACCTAACGCTGGTCTTCAATAACAGCAAAAACTACAGGAAGCTCACATACACATGGAAACTGAACAAATCTTTACTCAGTGATAACTTGGTCAAGGAAGAAATAAAGAAAGAAATTAAAGACTTCCTGGAACTTAATGAAAATGTTGACACATCATACCCAAACCTATGGGACACAATGAAGCAGTGCTAAGAGGAAAGTTCATAACACTAAGTGTCCTGGTAAAGAAACTGGAGAGATCTTTCACCTAAGAGGAGTAGAGGCAGGAAATAGTCAACTCAGGTCCAAAATTAAACAAATAGAAACAAAGAAAACAATACAAAGAATCAGCAAAACCAAAAGCTGGTTCTTTGAAAGAATCAACAAGATAGCCAAACTAACTAAAGAGCCAAGAGGCAGTATCCAAATTAACAAAATCAGAAATGAAAAGGGAGACTTAACAACAGAAATGGAGGAAATTTAAAAAATCACCAGATCCTACTGTAAAAGCCTATATTCAACAAAACTGGAAAATCTCGATGAAATGGATGGTTTTCTAGACAAATGACACATACCAAAGTTAAATCAAGAGCAGGCAAACTATCTAAACAGGCCCATATCACACAAAGAAATAGAAGAAGTCATTAAAAATCTCCCAACCAAAAAAAAAAAAAAAAAAAAAAAAAAGCCCAGGGCCAGATGGATTTAGTGCAGAATTCTACCAGACCTTCAAAGACCTGATACCAATTTTCCTCAAACTATTCCATAGGATAGAAACAGAAGGAATACTAACTTACTCATTCTATGAAGCCACAATTACTCTGATACCTAAACCACACAGGACCCAACCAAAAAAGAGAACTTCAGACCAATCTCGCTTATGAATATTGAAGCAAAAATAATCAATAAAATTCTTGCAAACCGAATCCAAGAACACATCAAAATGATCACCCCGATCAAGTCAGCTTCATCCCAGGGATGCAAGGTTGGTTTAATATACGAAAATCCATTAACGTAATCCATTATATAAACAAACTCAAAGAAAAAAATTGCATGATCATTAGATGCTGAAAAAGCATTTGACAAAATGCAACACCCCTTCATGTTAAAAGTATTGGAGAGATCAGGAATTCAAGGCCCATACCCAAACATAATAAAAGCAATTTACTGCAAACCAACAGCCAAAATCAAATTAAATGGAGATATACTTGAAGCAATCCCACTGAAATTGGGGACAAGACAAGAATGCCACTCTCCCGGTATCTATTCAGTATAGTACTCGAAGTGTTAGCTAGAACAATAAGACAACAAAAAGAGATCAAGGGGATACAAATTGGTAAAGAAGAAATAAAGGTATCACTATTTGCAGGTGATATGATAGATGAGATGAGATGATAGAATACATAAGCAACCCCAAAAATTCTACCAGAGAACTTCTCTAGCTGTTAAACAACTTCAGCAAAGTGATTGGATATAAAATTAACTCAAATAAATCAGTAGCCTTCCTTTATACAAATGATAAACAGGCTGAGAAAGAAATTAGGGAAACAATTCCCTTCACAATAGCCACAAATAGCATAAAATATCTTGGGGTAACTCTAACCAAACAAGTGAAAGATCTGTATGACAATAACTTCAAGTCTCTCAAGAAAGAAATTGAAGAAGATCTCAAAAAATGGAGAGATATCCCATGCTCATGAATTGGAAGAATTAATATAGTAAAAATGGCCATCCTACTAAAAGCAATCTATAGATTCAATGCAATCCCCCTCAAAATCCCAACACAGTTCGTCAAAGATATGGAAAGAACAACTCTCAAATTCATCTGAAAACGCAAAAAACCCAGAATAGCGAAAAAAAAATTTTTTTTTTGGTTTTTTTTTGAGACAGGGTTTTTCTGTGTAGCCTTGGCTGTCCTGGAACTCACTTTGTAGACCAGGCTGGCCTCGAACTCAGAAATCCACCTGCCTCTGCCTCCCGAGTGCTGGGATTAAAGGCGTGCGCCACCATGCCTGGCTGTGTTTTCTCTTTTGAGACAGAGTCTTACTGTGTAGCCCTGGCTGCCCTGGAACTTGCTATGTAGATTGGGCTGCCTTCTAATTCAGNCTCACTTTGTAGACCAGGCTGGCCTCGAACTCAGAAATCCACCTGCCTCTGCCTCCCGAGTGCTGGGATTAAAGGCGTGCGCCACCATGCCCGGCCGAAAAAAATTTTTTAACAATAAGAGAACAGCTTGGGGAATCACCATCCCTGACCTCAAGCTTTATTACAGAGCAATAGTGATAAAAACTGCATGGTATTGGTACAGAGACAAGACACATGGATCAATGGAATAGAATTGAAGACCCAGAAATAGAACCACACCATTATCATCACTTGATTTTTGACAAAGTCCCCAAAAATATACAATGGAAAAAAGAAAGTGTCTTCAATAAATGGTGCTGGTCTAACTGGCTATCTGTATGTAGAAGAATGAAAGCAGACCCATATTTGTCACCTGTACAAAGCTCAATCCAGTGGATCAAGGACCTCGACATAAAACCAGATACACTTAATCTAATAGAAGAGAAAGTGTGAAAGAGCTTGAACTCATTGGCACAGGGAGAAATTTCCTAAACAGAGCTCCAGTGGCTCATGCTCTAAGTAAGATCAAGAATTGATGAATTGGGACCTCATAAATCTGGAAAGCTTCTGTAAAGCAAAGGGCATAGTCGATAAGACAAATCAGCAACCTAGAGATTGGGGAAAAAAATCTTCACTAACCCCATATCTGATAGAGGGCTAATATCCAAAATATATAAAGAACTCAAGAAGTTGATTACCAAAAACCTAAACAACCCAATAAAAAAATAGGGTATAGAACTAAACCAAGAATTCACAACTGAATGGCTGAGAAACAACTAAAGAAATGTTCAAAGTCCTTAGTGATCAGAGAAATGCAAATCAAAATGATTGTGAGATTCCACCTCACACCAGTCAGAATGGCTTAGATCAAAACCTCAGGTGACAACACATGTTGGAGAGGATGTGGAGAAAGAGGACCACTCTTCCATTGTTGGTGGGATTGCAAACTAGTACAACCACTCTGGAAATCAGTCTGGAGGTTCCTCAAAAAATTGGATGTAGATCTATCTGAAGACCCAGCTATACCACTCTTTAGAATATACCGAAAGGATGGCCCACCATGCCACAGGGGCACATATTCCACTATGTTCATAGTGGCAGTATTTGTGCTAGCCAGAAGTTGGAAACAACCTAGATGTCCCATGACAGAAGAATGGATACAGAAAATGTGGTTCGTTTACACAATGAAGTAAGTGAAATATCTATATGACAATAACTTCAAGTCTCTCAAGAAAGAAATTGAAGATCTCAAAAAATGGAGAGATATCCCATGCTCATGGATTGGAGGAATTAATATAGTAAAACTCAGCTATTTTTTAAGAACAAGGACATCCTGAGTTTTGCAGACAAATGGATGGATCTAGAAAATATCCTGAGTGAGGTAACTCAAACCCAAAAGGACATGCATGGTATGTACTCACTAATAAGTGGATGTTAGCCAAAAAAAAAAAAAAACATACAGAATACACAAGATACAGTCCATAGAATTCAACAAGCTGAAGTGCCCAAGTGAGGATGGCTCAGTCTCACTTGGGAGAGAGAAGAAAGCAGTCATAAGTGGGGAGGGAGGGAGGGAACTGGGAGGGAAAGTGGATGGGGTGGGGTGGGAGGACAGTGTGGGGAGAGGGGAACCTGATATGGTATTGGGTAAGGGAAAAGGACTGAAGCCCTGAGGACCAGCAAAAAGAATGGAAACAGGCAACCTCAGGAGATAGAGGGTTGAGGGTACCCTCCCAAATGTACCAGAGACCTGGGAGGTGAGAGACTCTCAGAACTCAAAGAACTCTCAGAACCTTAGATGAAATGCTCAACAGTTGGGAGAGGGAACTTATAGAACCCACCTTCAGCAGGAAGACAGGACATCAAGTGAGGGATGGGGTTGCCATCCCACAGTCATATCTCTGACCTGTAATTGTTCCTGTCTGGAAGAACTACAGGGATAGAAATGGAGAGGAGCCTGAGGAAAAGAAGGTCCAGCAATAGGCCCAAAGTGGAATCCAGCTCAAGGGGAGGTCCCAATGCCTGACACTATTCCTGAGGCTATGGAGCGCTCACAAAAAGAGATCTATCATGACTGCCCTCTGAAAGACCCAACAAGCAGCTGAAAGAGTCAGATGCAGATATTTGCACCCAACCAATGGACAGAAGCAGCTGACCCCTGTTGTTGAATTAGAGAAGGCTGAAAGAAGCTGAGGAGAAGGGTGATCCTATTGGAAGACCACCAGTCTTAATTAATCTGGACCCCTGAGATCTCTCAAACACTGAACCACCAAACAGACAGCATATACCACCTGATATGAGGCCCCCAACATACATACAGTAGAGACTGCCTGGTCTGTGTTCATTCAGAGATGATGCACCTAACCCTCAAGAGACAGGAGACCGCAGAGAGATTAGACATCAGATGGATTGGAGGGTGGGGGCATTCATGTGGAGACAGGGTGAGGTGGGGAGGAGGTGTGGGATGTGGAACAATTAGAGGGTGGGAGAGGAGGGGTGGGGAATGGAATATGGAGTGTAAAAAATAAATTACAAATACAATTTGAAAAAAAAGGAAACAGAAAGAAAGTTATCACTTATGAGCCTGTATGTCTGCTCTCTTTAAGTTACTGCACTAGGTGACCAAAATCCTGGGGGGAAAAAAGTACAGTATCTCCTTCAAGGTATAATTATTCTGCCTATCTCTTCAGCATGGGTTAAATGAGCTGACATTTCTATGATTGGTCTCATCTTCCTGAGGAGTAGTCCCTTGGCCAGGTAATTAACCAGTCCAACTAGATCAATTATTCATTCATGTTTTGAGTGGCTTGAAGTATTAGGTCTCCACCCAGGTTAAGAAATTTCAACCTATTGACCAAAAGGAATTAGTTTTCCCTTAATGGGACTTTACTGTTTTGTTGTTTTAGTTGGTTTGTTTTGTTTTTGTTTTTGTTTTTGTTTTTTCAAGACAGGGTTTCTCTGTGTAACCCTGACTGTCTTGGAATTCAGTCTGTAGACCAGACTGGGCTCATACTCATAGAGATCTACCTGCCTCTGTGTCTGAAGTGCTAGAATCAAAGGCATGCACCACCACCCCTGGTTTGCTATGTCAATTTTTAAAAAATGAAATTGATTTAAAAAGTAGCATGCAGGGTACTAGAGAGATGACTCAGTGGTTAAGAACACTGACTGTTCCTCAAGGGACTTTTCCTTTAGCCATTCAGATTCATTCTTTGGGCATCTACCTTCTCTGTTAATAGGTTGTTATCTGGCTTTTGGCTTTTTTGTGTTTGAGGGGTTTTGGTTATTTTTTTCTACTTAAAAAATTCTGTTCTACTTCTAGATCACAAGCTTCTGGAACGCAAACACCTTTGTTCATCTATACATTCTCAGTGCTTTATATCTAGTACAGGGTAGGTGCTGGAACACAAACACCTTTGTTCATCTATACATTCTCAGTGCTTTATGTCTAGTACAAGGTAGGTTCTGGAATGCAAACACCTTTGTTCATCTATATATTCTCAGTGCTTTATATCTAGTACAGGGTAGGTGCTTCAGAAAATTTAGCATGAATATCTTGGAGAGATGGCTCGGTGGTTAAGAGCGCCAACTGCTCTTCTGAAGGTCATGAGTTCAAATCCCAGCAACCACATGATGGCTCACAACCATCCATAATGAGATCTGATGCCCTCTTCTGGGGTGTCTGACGACAACTACAGCAAGCAAGCGGGGCCCGAGTGAGAAGAAAAAATGTCTGAAGACAGCTACTGTGTACTCATATATAATAAATAAATAAATCTTTAAAAAAAAAAAAAAAGGAAGCCTCGCCAGGTGTGGTAAAAAAATAAGAAAAAAAGAAAAGAAAAGAAAGAAAAATACATAGTGGATTAGTCAATAAAACACTTAATGAACACTTATTGTATGTCAGGATTGTGGCTGGTATGGTGATGGGTACTGATATGTTTAGGAAGGCACTGTCATCTTCTGAGAACATTAAGAAGTGGAACTATAAGCTCACAGGATTGCTGACAGAGACATCATGTTCATGTGTAGCTGCCTGGTTGTTTATGCAGCTAATGTGTAAGTTCCCCTTTCTGTTTTTGAATATTAGTCTTCGGAACCAGACAGGAAGCATGTCTTTCCATTTCAATTAATTTTCTCAGGAATTAGGCACCCATCTTTTTTTTTCTGATATAATGACCAAGCAGTTCTAAAAAAGGTTAATTGGAGGGCAAAAGAGATGTCTCACCCTTTTTATTAGTAGTAAGAGGTTTCTTAATATCTCCCTTAACAGTAATGTGGTTGTTGGTATATACTTGCAGAGACAGCAGTTATTGCTATAATATATTCTGTGGCTGTGCTTTTTAAGTACACATTCTTTTAGAATAATATATCTGCCTGATCTTTGAACCTTCTAGCTATGAAAGTAAATCTCTTTACCTTTAGCACTAACATCTATTTTGCTGACTATTCACATAGATATAACAGCATTTCTCTAGAGAAATATATCACATAAAGTTTTTTTCATTTCTTGGCTTTCAACATTCCTGAATTGTTAAATTTAGCAGTACCTTTTGAAAACAGTTTGCTAGTTACAAAGTATTGTTTTTATTTAGTCTGAGGCTCTCTTTGAATTTGTAGATTCACCTAATTCATACTTTTATGGCTAAAACAGTAAGGTAATTGACTCTTAACTGGTGAACCTGATTTATATTTGTTATGATTATGAAACTATTTAGACTTACCAGAACTATCTAGTATTATAGCTTCTTCTTCTCTTCTTCTTCTTCTTTTTTTGTTTGTTTTTTCAAGACAGGGTTTCTCTGTATAGTCCTGGCTGTCCTGGAACTCACTCTAGACCAGGCTGGCCTCGAACTCAGAAATCCACCACCACTGCCCAGCGTGTTATAGCTTCTATTGTACTAAATTTTCTATTTCCTCTCTTAATCTTTGGACTGAATATTCTGCCTTTTCTCACTTTGTTTTTGCCCCTCTACTAATTTGGACATTGTGTTTTATGTACTACATTAATTTTCCTAGATGTTTTATTATACATGTTTGTTATGGTTTGAAAGCCTATTTCAAACTATAACAAACAAAAGATTTCACTATTTATGGGTTTCCTGGTCTCATTGATAATAGGTATTTTTATATAAGATAAATATTTTATAACAGGAATTATGAAATATTGTGTGATTTTTTTAAAACATGGTTTATAATTTGTTTATAGGGATTTACATATTTTGTGTGTATATGTGTAGCTTTATACAAGATTTGTAAATTTTTATAATTACTATACTGAGCCTTTTAATAGCTCTGGATATCAGATATATAAGAAATGTTTTCCCAATTAGTGCTTATAAAAGAAATGTGCCATACACTCTTCTGTATGTCTCTTTACTTCCCTTCCTTCCTCCTTTTTGCTCTTTTCCTTTCTTTCTCTCTCTTCTCCCCTGTGTTACCCACCAGGCCTATAACTCTCAGTCCTCCTACCTTAGATCCCAAATCACAGATATGAGCCAGCATTTCTAGTTCTGCCTAGTTTCTCTTAGTTTTCAATACATTTAAATTTAAATACCACTTCAACTCTTTTACCCGTGGATTTGAAATTCTACCTCTATCATTATCTAAGTATTTGATGTATTTCTCTTTTCTTTTTTTCTTCAATTTTTTATTGGATATTTTCTTCATTTACATTTCAAATGCTATCCTGAATGTCCCCTATATCCTCCCCACACCCTGCTCCCCTACCCACCCACTCCCACTTCTTGACCCTGGCGTTCCCCTGTACTGGGGCATATAAAGTTTGCAAGACCAAGGGGCCACTCTTCCCAGTGATGGCTGACTAGGCCATCTTCTGCTACATATGCAGCTAGAGACACGAGCTCTGGGGTTACTGGTTAGTTCATATTGTTGTTCCACTTACAGGGTTGCAGATCCCTTCAGCTCCTTGGGTACTTTCTCTAGCTCCTCCATTGGGGGCTCTGTGTTCCATCCAATAGATGACTGTGAGCATCCACTTCTGTATTTGCCAGGCACTGGCCTAGTCTCACACGAGACAGCTATATCAGGGTCCTTTTTGATGTATTTCTAATCATTGTTAGAGTTATTAAAAATTAAATTCCATTGGCTGATTTATGTATATGGAAATCTACTTTGTTTTTTTATTAATAAGACTTTGTAGTGTATTCTTGCCATATGTTTGCAGTGGTCTTCCTTTACTAATGTTCTTATTTTTTTTTTTATATGAACTTTAAAATTGCCTTCTAATTTTAATATGTAGAACATTAATAAATTCTCTTAGGGAGTATATTAGTTATTTTCTTTTGTTGTGATAAAACACCATGATTGAGGTAACATGTAGGAGAAAGAGTTTATTTGGGGGTTACAGTTCCAGAGGACTAGAGTCCATGATAGCAGAGCAGACACAACAGCAGGCTGCAGGCATGGCAACTGAAGAAGAAGCTGAGGGCTAACATCTTGAACCAAAAGCATAAAGCAGAGGGAGCTAGCTCAAAATAGCAGGGGTCTTTAAAAACTCAAAACCCACCTGCAATGACATATTTTCTCAAAAAAGGCCATACTTTTACCTCCCAAATAGTTCAATTAATTAGGGATCAAGTATTCATATGTCTGAGAGTATAAGCAGCATGTATCATTCAAACCACCACAGAGGGAATGAGTACCTTATACACACACACACACACACACACACACACACACACACTCATACACACACACACATATAAATTTGGCATAAGTAATATATTTAATCTCTGTACTTGTTTCCCACAGTTGCTGTAATAGCTATTCATAAATGTCTTAGCTTAAGATAATGGATATTTATTCTCTTACATTTTCAGAAGACTATTCTCCAAACTCAATATGCACATAAGGCTCTAGGGAAGACTCATCTACATCATCTCCAACTGCTGATAGTTGCATCATTATAGTCTCTGCTGCTTCCTCCTCCTCTGTGTTTTCCCTGTGAAATTTTGTCTGTTCGTCCTGTCTTTCTGTGCCTCTTCCTAAGATCTTACACACACACAAAGAGAGAGAGAGAGAGAGAGAGAGAGAGAGAGAGAGAGAGAGAGAGAGAGAGAGAGAGAGAGAGGCACACACGTGCACACACACACCCCTGTAGGCTTAGATTTTTCAAAATCTACTTTTAATAAGGGTTCTTAAATGCTTCAACCTCCCTTCTAGCCCACTACTTACTAGAGGTAGGGGAAAAGAAAGGTTAATAGGAAATGGGGGTTGTAGACCTACTTAGAAATACTTCTCTAGGGCTATTCCAATCTTCATTGTCAGTAGTCCAGTCCACTAGCAAAACACCAACATAAATCAGCAATGGCAGTCCAGTTCACTTGGTGAACCACTCATGAATCAGCAATGGCAGTTAGATACAGAAGAACCCACAAGGCTATACCAATCGGCCTGAGTCTGTGGAAACGGCAGGAAGTCACAGGAATATCACAAGAAGTTCTTTGACAACTTACTCTCTACAAAGTCATGACAAGCAAAGATCAGCTGCAAGGTGAACCAATACAAGAGTATCATCATGGAAGACTAGCAAGGAAGAGCAAGGTGAACCACCTCCTCCCATTGTCTGTGGGGTCATATTTATAATCTTTCTAAACATCATGCATCCTCTCATGTGTCTGCTTTAGCAAAACATATGACATAACTGAGTTTCCAAAGAAACCTGAAATTTCTACTTCATATACCTTCTGTCATCAATTAGTTTCCATAACTTTTAGAGAGCAGAATGTGAATGTATCTTTGGAATTACTATGAATTACTTCATTATATTCATCTCCTATATTGCTTAAGAATTAAACTCTGATCACTCTTCCTAAATTGTCCACATATTCTTCTATCTTGTACATATGTAAGTACACAAATTAAGTGTTATTCTTATTTCACACCAGCAGTATTCATGTTTCCCACATATTTAACTATTTTTGTGTTGTTTTGTTTGCTTGTTCTATCTGGGATTGTGTGTGTGTGTGTGTGTTACATACTTTGAAATTGCTGCTAATAAGCTGTCTATGCCACTCTGTTTTGTGTGAAAATATGTTTGTGTACACATGTGTGTGTTTTATAGAGAATGTAAATGGAGCCCAGGGCCTCTTATGTACTGGGTAAGTATTCTATCACCTAGCCACACACTCCTCTTTTATTTTCATTATTGAAGAAGTTTCATTGACTATATACATTGAAAATTAATTTTTCCCATATCGAAAATTTCCTGCAGTCTCTAGATTTTTAGTGTCACTGCTAATGGAGTCTGCCAGTTGTCTGGTTGGCATTCTTTCATTGGTGATTTCTTACTTTGTTTCAGTATTTTATTTATTTATTTATTTATCTATCTATCTATCTACCTATTTATTTATTTATTTATTGCCTTTGGTTCATCAACTTGATAACAATATGTGGTTTTAGTTCTGTTTATTCTGTTTGGGAATGTTGAATTTCCTGTGTCTGGGGTTTGATATTCCTTCGGCGATTCTGAAAAAGCCTTATTTGGACACACCAAATAATGTCTTTCTCTATCCTCTTAACTTTGAACTTAGTTCTAAGATTAGATATATTTTAGATGCTCTTATCCTATCATCATGTATGTAAAACTTTAATATACTTTAAAAGATTTATTTATTTTTATTTAATGTGTATGAATGTTTTGCCTCCATGTATGTATGTGCACCACATGCATGCCTGGTGCCCACAGAGGCCAGAAGAGAGCATTGAATGCCCTGGAACTGGATTTATAGATGACTGTATGGATGCTGGAAATTAAACCAGGTCCTCTTCAAGAGCAGCAAGTGCTCCTAAGTACCAAGCCCTCTCTCCAGTCCTGTAATTTATTTCCTGATCTTATTTTCCTCCTTCTCCTCCTTTCCCTTTCCTCTCTCCTACTGCACATCCCCTGCTGAAAACTGAACCTAGGCCATCCCAGGGGCTAGGCAGGTATTCTATTACTGAGCTGGACTTCCAGCTCTCTTTAAAGTCTTTTTTTTTTTTTTTTAAATTTTGAGAATCTCACAAAGTCACCCTGGCTCACCTCAAATTTTCAATATCTCTGGCCTTAGCCTCTTGAATAACAGGATCAAAGGCATGTGCCACTAGCCTCAGTTTCTAAGGAACTTCTTTGAATCCTTCTTATTTTATTTATTTATTTTGTACTATTTCTTTAGCTATATGTTATTTGCTGTTCACCTTGACTACTGACTTTTGGTTTTTGGAGAGGGAGTCTCTTGTTGCTCAGGTTAATCTTAAAACTCTTTTTGTAGTTGAAGGTGACCTTAAATTCCTGATTCTCCTATCTTCACACCTCAAGTGCTGGGGTACAGATATGTGTCACCACACTTGACTGATGATACTGACTTTTTCCATTTCAATTATAATTCTATATTCTTTTGTTCTTTGCTACTTTTCAAGCTGCTTTTGTAAAATCTTCAAACTAAAGCCAGGCATGGTGGTGCATGCCTTTAAGCCCAGCACTCGGGAGGCAGAGGCAGGCAGATTTCTGAGTTTGAGGCCAACCTGGTCTACAAAGTGAGTTTCAGGACAGCCAGGGCTATACAGAGAAACCCTGTCTCCAAAAAACCAAAAAAAAAAAAAAAAAAAAAAAAAAAAAAAAAAAAAAAAAAAAAAAAAAAAAGTAATGCCATTAAATACAAAAAAAAAAAAAAAAAAAAAAAAAAAAAAAAAAAAGAAAGAAAGAAAAAAGAAAAAAAAGAAACTAGAGTGAGGGATATAGTATAGTGCCATTGTAGAGCACTTGACTAGCATGTGCAAGGAATGCCTGCTGTCTGCAGTACCATGAGGAACAAATACTATAATATAGGCTTTTTCTGAATGCGTTTCCTAGCTGTCACTCATACAGTGTTTGTTTGCACTTGTATGTCTTTGTATTTTGTTTTTGCTTTTAGACCAAATGTTGCTTACAACTTTATGAGAAATATTTGAGGCCTAGGCTGACTTTTATTCTACTAAGATTAGGGGTTGTTTCTTCCAATAAACTGGATTATTGATAATTCTGGGTTGCTTTTGGATCTTCAGTGAAGGCATTTTTGGATTTGCTAAAAAAAAAAAAAATCCCCACAATAGAGTCAGTTTGGGGTTACAGTTATAGTAGACATGGGAGACAGTTCTTTATTCTTCAAGATAGGCTTGTTTCCTTGTGGTGTCATAAGCGTTGCAGATTTATTTATGACTTATCCTTACCCTGAGGTACTCCAGATTTATAAAGGTGTCTTTGTAAGTCTGTCACTTAAAGTGAATCTTAGGTTTCATCATTTTTTCCCAGACTCAACATGGTTATCATAGTTTTCATTAGTGTCTCTTATGTAGCATCAGTGCAAAAAGATTGTTTTAGCACTTACACTCTTTTCAGGATTTCTGCTTTCATTTAAGTGTTGTTACTGTGGCAGAGTATTCATAATTTATACCATCTTGAACATTTTTACATGAACACTCCAGTGGCATTAGCATTCCCTATGTTGAGCAAACAGTGCTAGCATCCACTTTCAGAGTTTCTCATCTTGCAAAACTGAAACTTTGTACCTACTGAATGGTAGCTACTTATTGCCCTGTTGGCCTCAAACCTTGGTTTGCAGTCTTCATTCTGGCTCTCAGAATTTGACTCCTCTTAAATTTGCTGCACTAGTGAAGCCATACAGTATTTCTCCTTTTGGGACATGGCTTGTTTCACTTAGCATATTGTCATAGTCATTTGTATTGTAATTTGTATTAGAAGTTCATTTCTTTTGCTGGTTGAATAATATGAGAGAAAGAAAGAAAATGTTATATATGAGAGAAAGAAAGAAAGTGTTGTTTTAATTTATGGCTATCCATCCATTGTTGATTGACTTTTGGGTTGTTTCCACCTGCATTCATTCAATTTTTGTCCTCTACAGTTATCTTTTTTTTTTTTTTTGAGGTATGACATTATTTTATTTTATTTTGACATTCTCTTTTTTTTATTAGATATTTTCTTCATTTACATTTCAAATGCTATCCCCCAAGCACCCTATACCCTCCCCTCACTGCTCCCCAACCCACCCACTCCTGCCTTCTGGCCCTCGCATTCCCCTGTACTGGGCATAGAACCTTCCCAAGACCAAGGGCCTCTCCTCCCATTGATGGCCAACTGGCCATCCTCTGCTACATATGCAACTAGAGACACAGTTCTGAGGAGTACTGGTTAGTTCATATTGTTGTTCCTCCTATAGGGTTGCAGACCCCTTTAGCTCCTTGGGTACTTTCTCTAGCTCCCTCATTAGGGGCCCTGTGTTCCATCCAATAGATGACTATGACCATCCACTTCTGTATTTGCCAGACACTGGCATAGCCTAACAAGAGAGAGCTATATCAGGGTCCTTTCAGCAAAATCTTTCTGGCATATGCAATAGTGTCTGGGTTTGGTGGTTGTATATGGGATGGATCCCCAGGTGGGGCAGTCTCTGGATGGTCCATCCTTCCCTCTCAGCTCCAAACTTTGTCTCTGTAACTCCTTCCATGGGTATTTTGTTCTCCATTCTAAGAAAGAGCAAAGTATCCACACTTTGGTCTTCCTTCTTCTTGAGTTTCATGTGTTTTTAAAATTGTATCTTGGGTATTCTAAGTTTCTGGACTAATATTCACTTATCAGTGAGTGCATAACATGTGTATTGTTTTGTGATTGGGTTACCTCACTCAGGATGATATCCTCCAGATCCATCCATTTGCCTAGGAATTTCATGAATTCATTGTTTTTAATTTCTGAGTAGTACTCCATTGTGTAAATGGACAACAATTTCTGTATCCATTCCTCTGTTGAGGGACATCTGTTTTCTTTCCAGGAAAATCAAATAACCCTATGAAAAAATGGGTTTATTTTTTAATACCTAACACAGCTAAACAAAGAATTCTCAACTGAGGAATACCGAAGGGCTGAGAAGCACCTGAAAAAATGTTCAACATCCTTAATCATCAGAGAAAAGCAAATCAAAACAACCCTGAGATTCCACCTCACACCAGTCAGAATGACTCAGATCAAAAATTCAGGTGACAGCAGATGCTGGCGAGGATGTGGGAAAAGAGGAACACTCCTCCATTGTTGGTGGGATTGCAAGCTGGTACAACCACTCTGGAAATCAGTCTGGTTGTTCCTCAGAAAATTGGACATAGTACTAGCGGGAGATCCAGCAATTCCTCTCCTGGACATATACCCAGAAGATCTTCCAACTTGTAATAAGGACACATGCTCCACTATGTTCATAGCAGCCTTATTTACAATAGCCAGAAGCTCTACAGTTATCTTACATCCTTGAAAAATCAGCAAGATAATATTTTAAAAGTTAATTTTTAGGACTGTGTTGTTTGATTTATTAAAGTTGGTTTTCTTTGCTCTAGAAGGGACAATTCTAAGGTTCTGAAGTGTATGGAACAGTTGATGTGTAGTTTTTGTGTGTTTTGATTCTTTCCCTTACATATAAGAAAACATTTTTTAAAACCATTTAAAGAAAAATCAGCTCTGTTTTGTATTTGCTTTGTTAACATGTAATTTATGCTAAACTCCCACATACTTTCAATTTTCTAAAGTACCCTAGAGACGCATTTGAAACTTGCTTCACTACTCTCTTTTGGAGGAGATTTTTTGTGATTGTTTTGTATGTCCTGAACCCATCTTTTGAAAATGTTGAGGATGTTGTGGACAATGATCTGGTGCTAACATATGGGTAGAGCAGAGGCAAGAATTCAATTGGAGTTAGCTTTCCATATTTTCCTTCTCTCTCTCTCTCTCTCTCTCTCTCTCTCTCTCTCTCTCTCTCTCTCTCTCTCTCTCTCGCTTTCTGTTTATTTTTTTCACAACCACAATGTTCAGCCAGGAAAGGGCTC
>NC_034590.1:67984929-67992904 GCF_900095145.1 Mus pahari
CGCCTGCCTCTGCCTCCCGAGTGCTGGGATTGAAGGCGTGCGCCACCACGCCCGGCTCCACTCTCTCTTTCTTATTGGAGTCTTTTTTACATACACAGAAGGACAGGGCTGAGAGTAGGAGGATCAAGCTCCTAAGGTCATTTGGTCAGATCTCAATTATTTCCAGTGACATTTTAGAATCTGCTGTACTGGAGCATTGCTGTTCTTTATGGATGAAGAAACTGAAACTTGTGAGCTGCAAGTTATTTCCACACTATCACATATTCACAGCAAAGACTATGTTAGACATAGGCTTTACCTATTCCAGGGGAGAATTGCCCTTACACTAAAATATTGAGTTCACTCCCACTCCTCAACAAATCTCTACCTCAGTGGTCTCTTATTTTGTGATTGTGAAATATCCTAAGGGCATTTTGTCTTTGAAAATAAGCCAGAACTTGGAGGGTTAACAAAAAATGAAACAGTGAGTGGGGAGTTCTTTTCTCCTCTTCTAAAGGGCTGCTGGGCTATTTCACTTGCACCACATGTGTTCCATTACGGTATAATGATGTAATTACCAGTAATACTGCTTCTGCTTGAGTAGTGGTGGAGAGGCAGCATTAAGGAAAAGACCAGCGCAGTTCTCTCCTAAGAGCCCACTTCAGTCTATTAGATTGAAGATGCTGGAAGGCGAATGGCTTCAGCAGAGGAAAAGGTCAGATTTAAAAGCTTTTCTGGGCTTGGCATTTATTATTGCCTTTTTGACCTTCAGAAAAGTCCCTTGTGTGTTTGTCCTTGATTTTTGCCTTTCCCATTAATACTTGAAAGCTGTATTGCTGGCCAGACCCAGTCTTTGGCATAGGTAGTTTCCTCTGTAGTGTTGTTATTCAAGAAGACAAAGCCCCCATCCAGATCAGATCCCCTGTTCAGTTATCTCTCCTGACTCTCTTCTAGTATATTCTTCACACTCTTATTTTAGTTATCAGCAACACACACACACACATACCCCTCTACCTCCACAGATATAATTAGAATATAAAATAAAAAAGATTGGGCACCTTGTGCAAATCAGTTAACCTTCCTGTAAACTTCCTTGAAAGCATGACTCCTGCTACCTGATGATTATGAGGAGTTATTAATGGTCTCTGGAACGTAACAGACCTTCTAAATTATTTCCCCCATTAGAGAGTTGCTGTCATTCTTTCAACAATATCCAGGCCCAGGCTCTAGAAGAACACAAGCAAATTTCACTTATTTCAGTTCTTCTCATAGTGCCAGCTTGAGGTTAAAAGCAACCAGGTCACATATGATCACATTAGAAATGACAGAGACTCAGGCTAATCCTGGGCTGCTGGGTCATAAAATGTCAGGAATGAGAGCCTTTAGTGTGTTTTACCTTTCTCTCTAGAGATTCAGTTGCATATCAGTGTTTTTCTACCTTAGTTCCAGGAGCTGTTTGGATTCGCAAGATTCCTTATTTTAATTCAGACCTAGACTCTCTAACATATAGGCCATGAATCCTTATTTAAATTTTAATAAATGAAAGCTAAATAAAATTAAAATTTTCTTTTCTCAATTGCACTGGCTACACTCCAAGTGCTCCAAGTACATGTATGTGCCTAGTTGCAACTTATTAGATATCTCAGATAAAAGCATTTTCATCACTGCAGAAAGTTTAGTTGAATAAAGCTGAATTCGAATAAATACTCCTTAAACTTTAGCATGAATTGGTTCAGCTAGATGACTTGATTTTAAAAAATGTGGGCCCAGCTGAGCGTGGTGATGCACGCCTTTAATCCCAGCACTCGGGAGGCAGAGGCAGGCGGATTTCTGAGTTCATAGACCAGCCTGGTCTACAAAGTGAGTTCCAGGACAGCCAGGGCTATACAGAAAAACCCTGTCTCGAAAAAAAAAAATGTGGGCCCAATTCCTCATGTTTTTTATTTAGTTGGTACATTTAGGGCTGGAGACCTAGCCTTTAAGTGGTATCCATGATGGTGGGTCCGGGACTGTGCACTGAGAACCTCCGATCTGGAGTAAAGAAACTTTACGTTGTTGTTGTTTTTGAGACTATATAGCTTTCACTATGTAGCCCTGGCTGTCCTAGAATTCACTATGTAAGCCAGGCTGCCCTCAAACTCACAGAGACCTGCCTGCCTCTGCCTCCCAAGTACTGGGATTCAAGGTGTGTACCAACATGCCCAGCTTGAAGCAAAGAGTCTTGATCTGAAGACTGTGGGTCTCTCAAATTTGAATACCAAATAATACATACCTCTGTTGGTTACAGGATATAATACTTATGGTTTTAATTTATTCATTAAGCATTTCAACAGATCAGGAAAACTCATACTCTATTAATGAAATATGACTTAAATCATAAGGACACTTGACATGTGTTTAATGTACTAAAAGGTAACAGCTGTAGAGGTGTTTGTTTGTTTGCTAGTTTGTGGCTCAAGCATTTTGCTGGGAAAACTTAGTACTCTCTGACCTTCAGAAAAACCCTTATGTTTAGTTTTGAAGATATTTTACTCTTTTTGGCTGTATTGAGGTGACATGTCCCTCTCTAGATCAGTCCCAGCTAAGTGGAATAGAATTTACATAATTGCTTTAGGCCACTTGTATTTCAACCCCTGTAACTAGAAAAAGAGGCTACCTTCTCTTGGGGAAAAAAGAACAAATCTGTAACCTTTCTTGTTTTTGGCTTTAGCTTTTTGAGGCAAGGTCTCATGTGGCTCAGGCTAGCCTCCAACTTGCTATAAAGTCCTCCTGCTACCTCCCAAGTGGTGCATTTATAGATGTATGCTACTATGCCTAACTTAAATATGTATTCTACAACAGAAAAGAAAATGGCTTTTGGTTTCTCAGTGAATGAGCCCAAAACAGGGGTATCTGTCTACAGCATTCAGACTTGATTTCATCATGCTAGACAATTAGAGCATAGACATACTGTGCTGTGACCCCTGTAGAGCTTTGCCTTTCTACTTTACAGTAAATTATAAAGCCATTCAGCTAGGGTAATCGAGGATAGAAGTTAAGAACCTGATCTAGGCCTCTAGGAATCAGTATCAAGTGATTCTTAAGGTTGATCCCTCTGTGTTGCAGTCCCGCAATTCTAAAAATTATTTTTACTTGCTTCCTTTTGGCCAAGTCCCTGAAAAAGTGCAAATCCTTATATTTTGATTCAATGGTCATTTTATACTGTGGTCTGTTATGTTCTCTAATGGGTCCTCAGAGAGCTAGAGATCTGGTCCTGAATCTTCAGATGATTTCAGACTAAGCTCTTAAATTCTGCTGCTGGACTTCTAGATCCCTGCCTACTTGTCAGCATCCCGTTTCATTTCCTCTTCCTGCTATACTTTAGATCCTTTCTTTGCTAAGTAGGTAAATAAATTTTTTAAAGGTCTAATGTGAAGACTCTTCTAGGTAAAATAGCAAACGAAGCATTGGGAGTTATTGCTATCAGAATATATATGTACATATATATATATATATGTATGTATATATATATATGTATATATATGTGTGTGTGTGTGTGGTGTATGTGTGTGTATATATATATGTACATATATATGTATATATGTATATGTATATATATATCACATCTACGTGAGTCTATAGAACAACACTTAAGACCTGGCCATCTAGGTTTTAGCCAGAAACTCCATGGTACTGTGAGCCAAGGCTGGGAATCAACAGAATCAAGACCAAAATATAGACTTTTTGTTTTACTTTGAGACAGTATCACTCTGGAACCCTGAATGGCCTGGAGTTTGTTTTGTAGACTAGGCTGGCCTCTAAGTCAGAGGTCCACCTGCCTCTGCCTTCAAATGGTAGGATTAAAGGGGTGAGGCAGCTTAGCAGGCAAACCTTTTTGTCTGTATCCCCTCCTGGCCAGAGTATGTCAGCTTTAACTTACAGTTTGTTGATCTTTGCCAAATTTAGTATACAGAAAGGGAGGGGGAGTGTGAGGCAGAGAAGAGGGAAGCAGGGAGAAATAGAAAGACCTAAACTGGCAAAATGATCTCTCCGAACCTTCCAACACTGGCATTGAGGTTAAGTGTAAGAGAGCAGAAACTGTAACTGTAACTGGTACCCTCCTACTTTCGACTTGACCTGATCTTGAGCTGATACCTGTCCAGCCAACCACTGGATACAGTACCCAATTGTTTGCAGCCCAAATCCAGCAAGTCCGCTTCCTCTAACAACTACTCTGCAGCTCCCCTCCCCTACCTCCTCAGGGCAGAAGTGGACTTAAAGGGGTATGTTTCAGTTCCCTGACCCCTGTGTGTCTTCCTCTCACAGCCTTGTTCAAAATGTCTAGGGAATTTTCATTTTCCAAAGTTGCTTACCAGAAACAGTTTGGCAGAGTACACTCTGGGGAGGAAGCTTTAGTCAAATAAGCACAAAAGCATAGAACCCCATGTTGAATCCTTTGTGCATGGAAAAGGGGAGCAAAAGAGCTTTAGTAAAATTGTGACATAGTAGCTGTCTCCTGTGAGGCTCTCTGCCAGTGCCTGGCAAATACAGAAGTGGGTGCTCACAGTCATCTGTTGGACAGAGCACAAGGTCCCCAATGAAGGAGCCAGAGAAATACCCAGGAATCTGAAGGGGTCTGAAGCCCCATAGGAGGAACATCAATATGAACTAACCAGTACCCCCAGAGCTCCTTGGAACTAAACCACCAATCAAAGAAAACACATGGTGGAACTTGTGGCTCTATCTATATATGTAGCTGAGGATGACCTAGTCAGTCATCAATGGGAGGAGAGGCCCTTGGTCCTGTAAGGCTCTATGCCCCAGTATAGGGGAATGCTAGGACCAGGAATGGAGTGGGTGGGTTGGGGAGTAGGGGGAGGGGTAAGGAGATAGGGGATTTTCAGAGGGGAAACTAGGAAAGGGGATAACATTTGAAATGTAAATAAAGAAAATATCTAATAAAATTTTTTAAAAAAAATTGTGGCATAGGCATAAGGAATGGAAATGAAAAACAACCCAAAATTTGCTTTAAAAAGCTTTACACCTGACTCTCAATAACACTCATATTATGGCAGAATTCAGTGGATGCTAGTATATACTTTAAACTTACTTTCATTTGGTATTATAATTTATACCGAGACAATGAAAAGCTGCCTCTTTTTATAATACTGATTTCAGAAAGTGAAGCTTGGCTGCTGAGGAGTAAACAGGCAGCAGAGCAGCTCTCACAGAGGAAGGATATGAAATGTGAAGGCTTAGGAAAGTTATATTTGGTTTAAAATGGAGGGCCTTTCAAAAAAGTTGAAAAACATGTTTCACTAAAAGACAGTATTCATGGATTCTCAGGTTAAAGGAGACATGGATAAGTAGAAAGGATATCTGAGAGCCCAGTCTCCTTCTGGTCTTCAGTGTTGGTCCCTTAGAGCCCCCTTTCCCAGATTTCTCCTTTGAAGAGTACAGTGTCTGTAGCTCCATCCATATTCTCCTTGATTTTTGGCTCAATTTCAGGGGAAATGGACTACAGCTGGTCTGAAATTGGAAGACAGTGAATTTATTTAAACTTTCAGGATGACCTATTTGCCTTTCTCCACTGCAATGAATGAAAATACAGACAACAGAATGTTTCACAAGACAGAACGCAAAGAGAATAAGAATGAGAAGTGTGTGATATGTTTTGGCCTTTAAAAAAGAAACATTGCAGACTTTTTTTTTAACCTCTGTCATCTGTGATCTATCACCCCTTCAGCCAAGATATTTTGGCTTTTTGACTCTGGGAAACCAGTGGGTGGGTAATTTTGGAGAAGCAAAGAGTTAGCAAAATACCAGCAGATGCTAGAGACAAACAAGAGAATTCTCCTTGGTCCCACAAACTGAGGTATACCCCACTTGCCGCTCTTCAATACTCCTTTGGAAAAGACTACAGAAACCGTACATATGAGAAGACAACTTATTCCTCTCTAGAGGTGATCTTGCTTGTGTTCTAGGCTGTCAGCAATGAGAAGGTCTAGGCAGTGGAGGAAATATTGGCACTATCTTTGAAGCTGTTTGATGTAACTCCAGATCCATCACTAAATCCAAATCTGTCACTTTGCATCTGGGTAAAGTTTTATGGATCCTTAAGCCTTCTAAGCCTATTTCTCCATTTATGCTAGACATAATAGTACAACTAAGTAGTACTATTATGTCTAGCATAAATGGAGAAATAGGCTTAGTTGTTAGACTAACGTGGCCAGGCACAGCACTAGATACCTGATTGATACTCAATAAACAGAAAGTGTTCCACAGTACTGTTCATCTCCCTCAAAGCAGTTTTCCTACTATTGTTACATCTTTGGATGCAGTTTATTTCTCTTAACATTATAAACTGAGAAGTGCTTATAAATATTGAGGATAATTTACTGGCTGCAGTGTCAGTTTTATCATGCCACCAAGACAGTGGAACTTTTGTATTCATGAATGAGATGAGTATTGTAGAACATTAGTCAGATTTGTCTTATGCAGATTTCCATTTATTCCTAAAATTTAGTCCAACCCATAACTGTGTATAGAGAATTCTGACTCCCAACAAGTAAAATGAGGAAATCAGTTCCTATCTTAAGTCATAGATCATATGGGTCAATAACATTTACATTTATAGAATAAATAGGTCTTAAGTTTTGTGTTCCATTCACTTTTCGTTTTTCTTGGAGCATCTAATTGCTTTTCCCTTCCATGATTGAAGAAAGAAATGTGTGTCTTTCCCTATGACTAATATCTCTTAGTGTCTTTTTTTGTTTGTTTGTTTTTGTTTTTTGAGACAGGGTTTCTCTGTGTAACCCTGGCTGTCCTGGAACTCACTTTGTAGACCAGGCTGGCCTCGAACTCAGAAATCCACCTGCCTCTGCCTCCCGAGTGTTGGGATTAAAGGCGTGCGCCACCATGTCCAGCTTCTTAGTGTCTTAATCATACAATTTGTATGTCAAAATGTATGTCCTCTTTTTTAGGATTTTTTATTGGTTATTTTATTTATTTACATTTCAAATGTTATCTCCCTTTTCAGTTTCCCTTCCACAAACCACCTATCCCAGAGCCCCTTGCCCCTGCTTCTATGAGGATGCTCACCCACACTCCTGCCCACCCACTTTCCCCTCACCATCATCCTAGCATTTCCCTACACTGGGGCATTGAGCCTTCACAAGACCAAGGGCCTCTCCTCCCACTGATGCCATGGCAGATAAGGCCATCCTCTGCTACATATCCAGCTGGAGCTATGGATTCCTCCATGTGTATATTTTGGTTGATGGTTTAGTCCCTAGGAGCCGGGGGGGGGGGCTGGTTGGTTGATATTGTTGTTCTTCCCATGGAGTTGCAAACCCCTTCAGCTCCATTCCTTCCCCTAACTCCTCCACTGGGGACCCCATGCTCAGTCCAATGGTTGGCTGCAAGCATCCACATCTGTATTAGTCAGGCTCTGGCAGAGCCTCTCAGGAAACAGCTACATCAGGCTCCTATCAGCAAGTACTTCTTGGCATCAGCAATAGTATCTGGGTTTGGTATCTGCAGATGGGATGTATCCCCAGGTGGAGCAGTCTCTGGATGGCCTTTCCTGCAGTCTCTATTCCACTATTTGTCCCTGTGTTTCCTTTAGACAGGAGCAGTTCTGGATTAAAATTTTTGAGATGAGTGGGTGGCCCCATCCTTCAACTGGAGGCCATGCCTATCCTCTGGATATGGTCTCTACAGGTTCTCTCTCCCCTTTGTTGAGTATTTCAGCTAATGTCATCCCCACTGGGTCCTGGAAGCCTCTTGCTTTCCTGGCATCTAGGACTTTCTGGTGGCTACCCCCAATTTCCCATCTCCCACTGCTACACTCTTGATACATTTGTTAAAACTTTATCGTTTCTCTTCAAATTTCAAGACCTACAACCATTTATTTCAGGTTTTAAGTTAGATCACATTAGTTTCAACCCATGCCATATTCATTCATATTCTCTCTCTCTCTCTCTCTCTCTCTCTCTCTCTCTCTCTCTCTCTCTCT
>NC_034590.1:67992944-68014404 GCF_900095145.1 Mus pahari
ACACACACACACACACACACACACACACACACACACACGTATATATAGAGGTCAGAAGACAACTCACAAGAGTTGGTTCTCTCTTTTTACCATGGAGGTTCTGAAGCTCAAACTCAGATTGTTAGGCTTAGTGGCAAGTACCTTTACAAGCTAATCTATTTTGCTGGCCCTTATTATTTCTTAATTTTTAAAATGTTCTATAGGCATCCTGTTTCCTAGCATGATACCTTTCTAGGCTCCAGACACAGGCAGCCTTTCTTCATTTTCCTCAACCTTGTTTCCATCACATAGGTCAATACATGGATGTTGTAGTAATCTATAGTGTACATACCTATTAGTATAATACCATCTATTTTCAATCATTGTAAAATGTTAAGAATTTCTAGTCTTGTCTTATTCTTCTTTCTATCCTAAACACAGTAGCTGCTTTATTTCTTCTTTTATTGCTTTACCATATCTTTGAGATTTTTAGAGGCAAATATATTTTTTAATTTCTGTATTGGAAAGTGGGTTATTTTATTATTTTTCACCATTTTGCACAGTAGTATGATGGTGTGTGTGTGTGTGTAGTCTAACTATAGCTTTTTAAAAAAGATTTATTTATTATATGTATGTACACTGTCGCTGTCTGCAGGCACACCAGAAAAGGGCATCAGATCCCATTACAGATGGTTGTGAGCCACCATGTGGTTGCTGGGATTTGAACTCAGGACCTTCAGAAGAGCAGTCAGTGCTCTTAACCGCTGAGCCATCTCTGCAGCCCCTAACTATGTCTTTTTTTAAAAGTTCCCTAAAATATGTTTCTAGAAATAGATATATTAATTAGGATAAATTTCTCTTCCTCCTCTCCTCTCCTTTCTGTATGTACATGTGAGTATGCACAGGCCAGAGGACAACATTCAGGAGCTGGTTATTTCCATGATGTGGTTTTTGAGGATTGAACTCTAGTCATTAGGTTTGGCAGCAAGAATTTACCTGCTGAGCCAGCTCACCAACTCTAGATTAATTCCTTAAGGCTGGTGATAATAAATATCGACAGGCTACTCCGGTATACCCCTTCCCCCCAGAGACTGGTCTGTTTTCAGTGAGCTATTCAATAAAACATAGGAACAATTATCCAAGAAGAACACACTTGTCTTAGGGTTTTATTGCTATGCAGAGACACCATGACCAAGGCAACTCTTAAAAAGGAAAACATCTAAGTGGGGCTGGCTTACAATTTCAGAGGTTTAGTCCATTATCATCTTGGCAGAGAGCATGGCAGTATTCAGTCAGACATTCTACTGAGGAAGTAGCTGAGAATTCTACATCTTGATCCAAAAGCGCCAGGAGGAAACTGGCTTCCACACTGGGTGTAGCTTGAGCATATATGTAAGACCTCAAAGCCCACCCCCACAGTGACACAGTTCCTCCAAAAAGGCCACACCTACTCCAACAAGACCACCTCCTAATAGTTCTACTCCCTATAGGCCAAGCATTCAAACTTCTGAGTCTTTCGAGGACATACCAATTCAAATCACTACAACACTTCTCACCCGAACCCGTTAATGGACACCATTAAATACAACTTCCGTTTAAAAAGCAAGACCTTTTTTCTTTTTTGGGGGGGTTTTTTGAGACAGGGTTTCTCTGTATAGCCCTGGCTGCCCTGGAACTCACTTTGTAGACCAGGCTGGCCTCGAACTCAGAAATCCGCCTGCCTCTACCTCCCAAGTGCTGGGATTAAAAAGACCTTTTTTCTAAAGCACTTCACTAAGATAGCACTGTAACATTCACATCATTGAAGGGTTGAAAGTTCCCTAGTTGAATACGGAGTGTGTGCTACTGTAGAAACTATGGGAAATGTCTCAATGATACAAATCCTGGCCTCAAACTGGTGTTTCCTGAACGGAATAGAATAGGAGATGAGAAATGCTATAAAATCTTTTTGTAATATGTACTAAGAGATATAAGAAAGACATTGAAGGGGTTAGATAAAGAAGGGTTTGCATTCCACTTACAAGATCAAGGGCTGTGTATCATTGAGGAGATAGCATTTAAGGCATGTCTTGAAAGAAGAGTATAATTTTCACATAGTAAGGGAGCTGCCTGAGATGGGGGGGGGGTGAGGTATGACAGTGAGCTTAAGCATCTCCCAGAATGATGTCAGTGCAGTTCAACTGAGAGTATTCACTAAAGTAATAATAAGCAAGGCAAGAAAAATTATAACTTGTCCCCTTGAGTTATTTGCATGTGCCAGATGAGGATAGTAATCTCAATTTTTGCAGTACTTCAGTAAAGAAGTTGGAAAAAAATCATTTCCTTCATTTTCAGGTCTAGCCAGAATTTGTTAGGCAAATTCTCTACTCACAAGAACAAGTTACACCTGGCCTCGTTCTCCCTTCACCAAGGTTAGGAGTGGGAATAGTGCTGGAAGTGGTTCTAAGGCAGAAGATTTGACATTGTGCTGATTCATCAGATGACAACTTGAACCAGCAATTTTAAGCAGTGCTCAGAGGTAGACAACCCATAAAGAGAAGGATAGCACTAGGGATAAGTTGGCAAAGAAAAAAAATAGAGAGGTAGATCTTTGCTCTCATCATATAAAGCTTAAGAATTTTGTGGAAAAAACAACTGAGGATTCTGTTTTCCATCCATCTTTCTGTCTTTTTATTTGGGGGGGAGTTTCTTGTCTTCTCATAATAGTTGTTTGTTAACACTTACCTTTCCTTTCTCAGTACACAAGATTATTTTCTTCTTAAGAACATTCAGAAATTCTCTACCTCATTGCCTATAAAATGAAGTTAGATTCCCATGTCTGGTATCTAAGATGGCCTCAGTCTAACTGGAGACTCCAACATGCATTTACCATCTTACTTTACAGTATACCTATTACCTCTCATCTACTTCTAACACAAGTATCCACTTCATTTATTTATGCAACAAATACTTATTGAATGCCTATTTTTGTATCCTTTTTTCCCAGTAACTTCTTGTTATATTCTAGGCCTTAATTTAGAAACTGTGCAGAAAGAGAAGAAAGGGAATAGAGTTATAATAAATAGAGAATGACCATGAAATTCATTTGAGGAATCAGCATAGCATTAAGTGTACATATGACAAGAAGCTTTCATGTAGTCTCCTGGAATAACTTTGGGAAACACTAAGATGGGGTAACTAGGACCCACTGGGATCTAACTGTTGAGACTTCATTCATACATGCTGGCAAGTAGAGGTGATAAATAACTGTAATAGTCCTATGGTGGTTTGAATAGGTATGACTTCCATAGACTTACGTGTTTGAATGCTTGGCCCACATAGAGTGGCACTATTAGGAAGTGTGGCCCTGTTGAAAGAAGTGTGTCACTGTGGGGGTGGACTCAAGATACACCCACTGTGAAAGCCAGTTTCCTTCTGGCTCTTTTGGATCAAGATGTAGAACTCTCAGCTTCTCTAGCACCATGTCTGCCTGCATGCTGCCATGCTCTCTCCCATGATGACAATGGACTAAATCTCTGAAACTGTAAGCCAGTCCCACTTAAATGTTTTCCATTATAAGAGTTGCCTTGGTCATGGTGTCTCTTCACAGCAATAAAACCCTAAGACAAGTTCCCAACTAGGATCATCAGCTCCAGGACTGATGATTGCTTCTTAAAAGGTATAACTTTTGCCAATTTTGATTCATGTGGGCAAAATGAACACCAATTTCACTGGTCACATCTAATGTCACTATTGACATCTGTCTCACAGAACTTTTTTCCCCCCTTTTAAAATTAAGTTATTTTATTTATTTAAATCCTCAAAGTTGCCCACTTTCCTGGCCCCCCTCCCCAAGTTCTTCACATACACACCCCTGCCTCTGAGAGAGTGCTCCCCACTTGCCCAACCCCACAAACATCCCTCCTCCCTAGAACATCAAGATTCCATAGAATTAAATGCATCTTCTCCAACTGAGGCCAGACAAGGCAGTCTTCCACTACACATATGCCACAGATCAGCCCATGTATGCTCCTCGGTTTTTGGCCTAGTCTCTGGCAGCTCTGAGGGGTCAGTCAACAATGTTGTTCTTCCTATGGGATTGCAATTTTCCTTACCTCCTTCAGTCTTTCCCCCTACTCCTACCTATTTGTCACTGACCTCAATCCATGGTTGGCTGTGAGTATCTGCATCTGTCTCAGTCAGCTGCTGGTAGAGCCTCCCAGAGGACAGCAATGCCAGGCTCCTGTCTGCAAGCACAACATGGCCTCAGCAATAGTGTCAGGGTTTGGTGTGCACACAAGAGATGGAGCTCAAGTTGGGCTGGTCCCTGGGTGGCCTTTCTTTCAGTCTCTGCTCCCTTTTGTCCCTGCATTTCCTTTAGACAGGAACAATTCTGGGTTAAAAATTTTGAAGATGGGCGGGTGGTCCCCTGCTTCATCTGGGGGCTATGTCCATCTACTGGAGGTGGTCTCTTCAGGCTCTATCTGTTCACATTGGGCATTTCAACCAATGTCATACCCATCTTTTTTTATTTAAATGTTGACTCCACAAAACAGATACTTACACTGTACCACATGAATTTCCACACATAGGCTTGGTTCCCACTTCTTAAACAAGCTTTGCCCTGTCCTGCTTCCATGTTTGTGCTCACCAGAGGGACAGGAAGGAGAGATCATTAGAATTTAGATTTTAACTTAAAACTTAGCTTCACCTCTCATTCACTCTGTGACCTTGGGTAAATTTTGTACACTGGTTAAAGGCTTTGAGAAAATAATAGCAATACCTATTTTTTCTAGAGTTGTTTATGTTAAGGTATAGATGTGAATTTACATAGGAAGTACTTAGTCACATTCCTAATACCATTTTCTCCTTCCTGAAAACTTCTGTGTACTCTTTCCCCAGTGTCTATTACTTAAAATCCTATCTGACTTTTATTTAGCTCTTACATCACCCCTCAATAAAGCATTTTCTGTGTTTCCAGATGATAAAGATAAAGTCTTTATATAGTCATTGTTTGTGGGATTTGAGACCTTTGAAGAAAGAGAAGTAGTAAGGGAAATGGCACAGCAAGTATAGAAACCTAAACAAAATAACTCTATATTTGGAAGTAAGAAACTAAATGCTAGCAAGAGGCTGGGAGCAAGTAGTATGAATAAAGGTGCCCTGTCATTCAGTATAAAGTGATTGATTGATTTTCAGCTTGGTCACTCAGTTCCTCTAAGTAGGCCAGAGACAAAGGTTGTTCCCAATATTTAGTATTAACTACAGAAATAGGGCATTCACTGCTTATATAAGGTGGGACTATCCACCAGTCTCTTAGAGAATCTGTGTTATTAAGATCAGTGTTGTGTTTGAATAGAATGGGACAGTCATTCTACATGTGTCCACCAAGGCCTACTTGGGTCAGCAAAATAGAAAAACACCAACAATGACATTAGTGTGGTGAGCTTTGAAGGGAATAGCCAAAGATGGTCAACATAACTGCTTGCTCTTTTATTTACCATTTCATATCCCATATGACCAAGAAACTACATCTAAAATATGACTTCCTCTTTTTAAAATACACTTATTCACTGTAAAGCCAGAGGATTTGTTCATTGTAGCTTATTGTTAACATTTGTAGAATTTTGGGTAGACGGAGGAGCTTTAGAGTTTAATTAGGTGTCAAAAGTAAACAAAAGGCTTTTGCTTTCTGAATGAACTGCATTCATTTAGAATGACAGTTTTTCTTGATATATGACGGATGATTTCATGCAATTAACTAATTGATTGAGGGAGGTCACCTGTCAGCATTGCATAAGGGCTGTCTACTCTTAGAGACCCACATAAAGAATCAATTCTAAGTTTTCCATGACATCCAGAAGCATGCCTTTTGAGCCTCCTATGTAATGGCCAATCACAATAAAAAAGAAGAATACATTTCCCTGGAGAGTGAGTCCTAAACACCCCAACAACTCCACAGCTGATCACTACCACCATCATATTGGTGTTGTTTCTTCTTTATAATATTTCCAAGCAAACTTCCAGTTTGCTCTATTTAAGGGCATAAGTAACCCTCCAAAAATAGTCTGCTATTTATCTTTTTATTATTATTATTATTATTATTATTATTATTATTATTATTATTATTATTATTTTCTTTATCTACATTTCAAATGCTATCCCGAAAGTTCCCTATACCCTCCCCCCGCCCCTGCTCCCCTACCCACCCACTCCCACTTCTTGGCCCTGGCCTTCCCTTGTGCTGGGTCATATAAAGTTTGCAAGACCAAGGGGCCTCTCTTCCCAGTGATGGCCGATTAGGCCATCTTCTGCTACATATGCAGCTAGAGACACAAGCTCTGGGGGTACTGGTTAGTTCCTGTTGTTATTCCNCCTACAGGGTTGCAGCCCCCTTAGCTCCTTGGGAACTTTCTCTGGCTATTTATCTTCTAAGAGTCTTATCAGATGCTTAGTCTTTTGATGTAGCACTTGTCTATTTGAGGGAAAATAAGAGCAGGACTTGGACTCACTTGTAACCATCTTGAATATCCAACTCTGTACAAAAATAAAAACTTCCTGTAGGCAAATATTAAAATTTCAAATGTAAAGGAAATTTTGACTGAAAAAAAAGACCATAAATCAATAAAATAACGAGGAGGTAACTATGAATGATAATTTGACTCCCTTTGCTCCATTCTGGGAGCCAGTGGAACTTGATTTAGTGCTATTATTGTTGTTGATATTATTAAAATGTACCCAGAATAATGTGTCACAATATGACTAGTCTGCCTAATCAAAACACAGCCATACATCTGTGACAGTTACTATGTATATTTGTTAGTGAAATAGTTAAAAGTCAGGGCTTTGGATCAATCAGATATGGGCTTGAAATCTGTTTTTGCCACAACCTTACTTTATAACCCTGAGTAAACACATGATTAGCATTTATTTAAGACTGTTTTCAGTTTATGTAACAGAAAAGCTGACACTAACAGTGGTTTAAACAGATAGCTCAATCTTCTGATGTAAAAAATTCTGTAAAAGTTGCTATCTTAGGTTTACCAGAATTATAATCAAAGATGCTTAAATCCATCCTCCTCCCATCCAGTATGCTTGTTTTTAGTCTCATGGTACAAAGAAAACCAAAATTTTCCCTAGGAGATTTTTGCTGGTAACTTATTAACTATAACTGTGACATGTTAATAGAGAGAATGGGAAAGTAAATATTCTGCCTTTTTAGATTCTCTGACAAAAATAAAGTAGAAGAGAATTGTATATTGATGGTGTTATCCAGCCAACAGCTCAGTATCTGCTGTAACATTCAATTAATGTTAAATGGGTTTTTTTTGATGGTGAGGGAGACAGCATTCCTCATTGTGCTTTTCTAGAAAATTGAAGTGATGTCATATTTAATATTTTGTATGTTATGAAATACTTTGATTTACCCATTTACATATTTTGTTGGTAGTTATTGTTATTTTATGTTTAAAAGTTCTTTGATGATGACTCTAAAGAAGAAAGGTCACCCACAAAGAATAGCAAAGCCCAGACCTTCATGTTGACTGGCTCAGCCCCAGATCTGTTGCTTATGCAGCTTTTCTAGACCACCCAGAACCACAGCATTGCTCATTCCACTAAACTTCTGACACATTATTTATTTCCTGCTTTATATTTTAAAAATCTACATGCCTTCTTAAGGTTCTTTGAGTAACCTTAATCGTAGGATCTGTAATAGGATGTGCCATATAGAATATAGAAACTCAGAACATATCTCCTCACTGTTACCTGGACATAATGTGTAAGGGTAGGGTGCAATTACAATGATGGCTGCTTCTGTTATTGGTGAGGAATTGCTTTTGCTCATTACTCTACCATTGTATTTTCAACCTCTGCCTTGATCTTTTCTCTCTAAGGGAGAAGATGAAGTGCATTTTCTCATTTTTATTTCATTTCAGCTGCTTCTGAACTAGATCTTAACTGACTGACTTAGCTGTGGGAAGTTCACCCAACTCCTGACCCTTCACTGCTATCTCTGGCCTGCAGAAGAAAGGAAAGCCTTACAAAGTAACTTCTCCACTGCCTTTAACTCTACAACTGTTCTCTTTCTTTATGGGACTCAAATGTCAAATCATAGAAAATGGGAAAATAAACCCATTGATTAAGTCTACAAAAAGTTGTAAGTGAATATATAATCTTTCATTAAAACCAGACCAGATACTAAGAGTAGACTGTTTTAGGAATTTCAGAACCTGTAGGTATTAGATCAAGGGTCATTTAGTAAAAACAAATAAACAAACAAACAAACAAAAACTAGTGGATCAGTCCAAATTTTTCCCACATTGTTCTTCTCTAGGTCTAGTCATCAAAATTCCACTGTGAAGTATAGACACCATGGGAATCATAACTATATTTTTGAGCAGTTGAATCCAGTGATTTTCTTCTTTTTTACATGACCTTGAGTTTTTAAAAATAGAAGAGGCAAAGCACAGTAGTATACACCTTTAACCCTAGCACTCAGAAAACAGAAGCAGGCAGATCTCTTGAGTTTGAGGCCAGCTTGGTTTACATAATGAGTTCCAGGACAGCCAGGTCTACACAGAGAAACCATATCTCAAATAACTAAAATAACTAAATAATTAACTGATCTCAAATAACTAAAATAACTAAATAACTAACTGAATAAGTAAACAATAAAAATAGAATAGTTGCTAATATATTATGGTTCAATATATATCAGACTCCAATCATTAATTCAATTAATTTTTATTACATGTTTGCTTATACACTAAGACTCCTGATATTATATATTTGGCCATTTAATTTTCTCATATTTTTAATTCTTATCAATTTTTCATGTTTGATGTTGTTTGCTGTTTTAATGTAACAAATGAAATGCCAATTGTGGTGTTCATAGTTCCAAGATTTAAAATAAATAATACATAGATATTGTGCTGACCAGTTTTATGTCAACTGGGCACAAATTAGAGTCCTTTTGGAAGAGAAAGCCTCCATTGAGAAAATACCCCCACCATATTGGCCTGTGGTGCATCTTCCTAATTGATAGTTGATGTGAAAGGGCCCAGTTCACTGTAGGCAGTGTTATCCTTGGGCTAGTGGTCCTGGGGAAAGCAGGCTGAGCAAACCAAGACTGTAATCAAGACTGTAAGTGGCACTCATCCATAGCCTCTGCATCAGTTTTTGCATCCAGGTTACCCCCTTAAGTTCCTGCCATGACTTCTATGAATGATGAACTACAATCTATACTACGAAATAAACCCTTTCTGCCCTAAGTTGCGTTTGGTCATATCACAGGAATAGAAACCCTAAGTAAGACAAATATCCATAAGCAAAGTGTAAAATCCTATTATTTATTTATATCATAAAGCAGTTTATCAGGGCTTTGGGTATTTAAACTACCTTCCACTCTGTCAAATAAAGGTGAGTATATTAGCTTCACTCATGATTGCCCACCAAGTTCTAAAGTGTGGTGGGTAGCATGGAGTTGAAGCCCAGCAGTGCTCTGTACAAGGAGAGCATTCTAAACTACCAAGAATGTGAGGAGTAAGACAAGAGGAAGCTGGGATGAAATTGCAGGGATTGTAGACCTTAAAAGGACCTTGTGAAGACTGAACAGAAAGACATAGAAAGTGTGATGTCACTCAATTAAAAGAATTTCGAAGAAGCATTTAGGAAAGGAGTGCTCAGCTGCCTCAAATGCTGCCAAGAAATAAGCAAAGATAAGAGCAACAACAACAAAGTGTCCATGGATTTACAGCAAAAGAAAGATCACCCACTGTGAAAAACTTGGTGTTTTCCCTGCCCAGTCTCCCTAGACTCTAATCATACTGGACCACCTACATTTTGTTTGCCACTTTGCTTTCACATCTGGCTCCTATTGGGTATAAAAAAATATACCACTGAAGAATTTTTGTTCTCAAATTATTCATTTTAATCTTGGAAGAGTTAGTTGCCATAATGTCTCTGTGTTTGCAGGATGCTTAGTAGTAAGTTTTCCCTTAGTACAGAACTTCTAAGTATACAAACTGCAAATACAAGATGAGGAATGTACCTTTGGGGCAGGTTAGGGTGAAGGTGGGTGTTGAGGACATTTGAGGGCTCTACAGTCCCAGGCCAACTCTGAAATAAAGTTCAACATTGCCCCTTCTGCCTTCCATTTAAAATTGTGTTCAGTACTACAGGGGAAAGTACAGATGTTGGAGCTCAATGAACATTTAGCAGACTTTTAGGATTTTGTAGGTATAAGCAAAAGAGAGGGCTCTGAAAACCAACTCTATCTTTAAGTTTCTGCTCTAATGGTAGAGCATGAAAGAGCTGGATGTGAAACATCTGCCTCTAACTACTCACAGAAAGGTTCTTCCTCAAAATTTACAAATAATCACTTCTAACAGCTCCCTTCTGTCCTCCTGTCACATTTTAGTTTCCCTATTTACACAGATCTCCAAGTGCAGATAGATGTCTTGCACTTCATGGTCCCTTCTTTACAGATTTTCCTAGCTGCATTGGAGGCAAGGCTCATTCCTTTTGAGCCCACATCCAGGTGAACATAGGGGCTGTTTGTTCCACTGGTTCATATTTCTCACCACATGAGTTGAACTATGTGTGTGAAGCACTGAGACTCTTACCTTCTCTCAGGGCTATAATAATCCCTATGAATAGCCTAAAACACATTGAGAACTGATAAAGCCTCCAGTGAAGTTTAAATCATACTAGGGGCCCCCAATATGCTTATCTAGGTAAGTAACCCATGTTAGGTTGACCTCACGAGATGAAAGTGCAGGGAGGCCTGGTAACTTCCTGAGCCGCTTGTTGAAATGGCAGGCCCTTGCTGCTTGTTTTCAATAGCCTGTGTATTTTTAGTACTGCTTTTCATGTTAGCTTCCTGTTAACTACTTGCAGGAAATCTTTTCTTGGACATAATCTACCCATTTCCTGAAGTTTTCCTTTCCACATTGTGTCAGTTTGGGGATGAATCAAGTCAGCAGTTTTGGAGAAAGCTTGTTCTCTTCTCTGCCACAGCCTCTTTTGTGTGGAATACTAGTAAAGCTGCCTTTCTAGGGGAGATGGGGGAGGCAAGTCCTCAGTGTGTCAGCCTCTGAGGCCTCCTGACACAAATGTGCTTTTGTGTGTGGAGGGGCATGTGGATGTGTTTTCTCCTGCCCAATGGACACTTTCATTAATTAGGTCCGGATGGTGTCTTCAGAGTTGTAAACAATGGCAGGGAGATACAGAGCTGTCTCAGTGAGGCTATGGTGGCAGCAACTAGATTTCCCTTTTTGCCTCTGCCCCTTTGTCCATTTTGAGTCTAGTTTGCTTTAAAGTAGCCTAGGTCCTCCATAGTCCCTTTCCAATTGCATAGACACTCCATTCTTACCTTGAGGACTTTACACATAGAAGAGAGATTTGTGTGTGTGTGTGTGACAGGCACAATAGCTCCTCATGTTGGCATGATGTTAAAACATGTGTTGACTCAAAGGGGACCTTTATACATGCTCAAGAGGATATAAACTACACCAGCCATTATAGAAATCAGAATGGAGATTCTTTTTAAAGAAAGAAAGAAAGAAAGAAAGAAAGAAAGAAAGAAAGAAAGAAAGAAAGAAAGAAAGAAAGAAAGAAAGAAAAGGAAAAGAAAAGAAAAGAAAAGAAAAAGAAAGAAGACAGAAAAAAGAAAAGAAAAAGAAAGAAAGAAAGAAAGAAAGAAGAGGAAGAGGATGAGGAAGAGGTAGCAGTAGCAGCAGTGGTAGCAGCAGAAGCCAGATCTACCACAGGACCCAGCTGTCGGTATTTATCCAAAGTCAGCATATTACAGAGATACTTAACACATTGTTTATTACAACATTATTTGTAATAATAGCTAAATTATGGAACCAAACTAGACATTTAGCAACAGAGCAATGAATGGATAGTGAAAATGTAGTATATACAAATAATGGAATTTTTCAGCCACAGAAAAGAACTAATTCACATCATTTTCAGGAAAATAGATGCAACTGAAGATAATCATATTAAGTAAATTAAATCTATATTAGAAAGACAAATAGACATGCTTTCATTTGCAGCTTCTGCATTTTATGTAAAGTTATGTATATTATTATGACATGAAATTAAACTATTGAGAATGAGCAACGAGGACTAGTAGGAATGGGGGGGAAGGGAGGGTAAGGGTTTGAAGGTAAATATGCTTAACATGCAATATATATGTGGTTTCTCATTTTGACCATTCCTTTTGTTGTGAACACAACTGTCTGTCCTATCTCAAAGCAAACTACTACATCTTAAGGTCAGACCTTGTCCCAGTACTTAGTAAAAGTAGGAGGATTAGGCAATTACTTGGTACTTACTGTGCATTTGGAGTGAAAACCCCCAAAATGTAAAACTTTATGTCTTCTTCTTTTCCATCACTCAAACTTAGTTCTTCGTTTTCATACTTCAGGATCAGTGTAGAAAATGGAAACCACTCCAGACACTTTTTAAGCAACCAAGCATTTAACACTAGAAATTGAATGCTTACCAAATGGTCAGACAAACTAAAGCTTTGTTCTCTGGGTTAGAATTCCATGAAAAACCACCCAGGACACCACTGGAATGATCAGCTCAGCATCCTGCTAACTTCATATGTGTGTTCTTAGGACTGGAAGCTACCAGTGAAGCTGACACACAGGACATGGAGAAAACTTCAGCTTCAGAAAACCCTTTGTACACCTGTGTCCTTGTTCTCCATCAGAAACTAGAAACAGCTGAACGAAAGGAAATTACCTTTGTCTCACTTCTGTCTTACAAGTTTTATATAATGAATATACTTGGCACATTGACCAAAAGTAAACTTATCAAGTTGAATCTTAGTTTTCCAGAATTAATTTATTTCTGTCCTGTTTATTTGGTATGGGGTATTGTTTAAAATATAATTATATCACCTTATTTATACTTTTATTTATTTTTCTTTGTATTCTCTTTTCTCCCTCCCATCCCCCACTACATCTCAAAAGTGAATCTTTCTCTTTGACTTTCTGTTAACATATACACACACCACTGAGTCCATTAGGGTGGCTTGTGTGTATATGATTTCAGGACTGACTACTTCATATTGGATATAAATTAAGAGGTTCATCCTGAGATGCTGATTCTCCCTTTCTCAGCCATCTTTAGTTGCCTGCAATGCTTTGTTTATGGGTGAGTCTTTGAAACCTCCCCTTCCATGCTAGCTTGTCTAGTGATACTGTTTCAGAATGTAGTTAGGAATTATACTGGTCTAGTAAAATTGGGGTAGTAGGTTCTCCATGGTCTCACTAGCCCCAGGTAGGTGGTTAGGTTTTCAGTACCAGTCATGATTTCCCTGTAATTGAATAGGCCAAATTAGACAGCTGTTGGTTACCACCAGGGTATGAGTGTCGGTATTGTACTTTAAATCATGTCTTTATACACATCAAACCACATCATAAGTTAGAAATAATTTGAAGTTGATTATACCTGTTGGAAAGCTCTCCAAGATGCTTTCATAACCATAGTTTGAATTATTAGCTCTTCTTTTAGGACATACTTGATATACTTGTTAATTCCTCTTATTGATCTATATATTGTTTCCTTCTTTAAGGAAATCCATATAGATATTTAAATAAATCCTCTTAGAAGAGGGGTGGTACAGAAGTGGATGCTCACAGTCAGCTATTGGATGGAACACAGGGCCCCCAATGGAGGAACTAGAGAAAGTACCCAAGGAGCTGTAGGGGGCTGCAACCCTGTAGGTGNAACAACAATATGAACTAACCAGTACCCCCNGAGCTCGNGTCTCTAGCTGCATATGTAGCNGAAGATGGCCTAATNNGCCATCATTGGGAAGAGAGGCCCCTTGGTCTTGTAAACTTTATATGACCCAGCACAGGGGAAGGCCAAGGCCAAGTAGTGGGAGTGGGTGGGTAGGGGAGCAGGGGCGGGGGGTGGGGTATAGGGAACTTTTGGGATAGCATTTGAAATGTAAATAAAGAAAATAATAATAAATAAATTTTTAAAAAAGAAGTTCAAGATTATCCTACATATCAAATCTGTCATTATGAGATTACTTTAGCTTCTCGTTTGAATGATATTTACTTCTAGAATCAAGTTGTGATACAATTCTAAATGAGACGCTTATGTGACAATGAGGCTATAACACTCATCTTCTGTAAAAAGTAATAAATAAGTTATTTGGATACTGATATGGAATAACCTCCATGACTTATTTAAATGAAAAAAGTAAGATGTATGTAACATACAATGGGAAACATGATATATATTTACTATCATATACATAAAATATCTCAAAATGAAACACAGGAAACTGGTGGCAGTGATTATCTCTACAAAACAGAAATGAATTCTGGGGTTAAGGTCAGGGAAACATGTTAATATTTGCTATTCTATACAACTCATTGTTGTTTGTTGTTGTTGTTTTTGAGACAAGTTCTGACTATGTAACCTAGGCTAGCCTTGAATCCAAAATTCTTGTCTCATCCTCCGTGGTTCTGGGATTACAAAACTGCACCCACATGCTGTTGTTTATTTCTATTAATTGGGTTTTTTTTTAAGATTTGTCTTTATTTTTTAAGTGTGTGTGTGTGTGTGTGTGTGTGGCAAGTGGGAGGCATTGAGGCATTGGTGCCTCTGGAGTGAAAATTACAGACAACTGTGAGCTTCCCAACATGGGTGCTAGGAACTATACCCAGGTTCTCTGCAAAGAAATGGTATATACTTTTAACTTCTAGGCCATCTCTCCTTCATCAACCCCCCCCCACTATTGCTTCTTAAAATTATTTCTTTATAAAACAGTATTTAGGAGACCTATGTAGCTCAGTTGTTGGTGCATTTGTCTAGCCTACAAGGTGAAACCCCTCAATACCACATAAGTTAGATATTGTGACATATACCTATAATCTTTGCACTCAACTCCAGAGGTAAAGGCGGGAAGAACAGAAATTCAGAGTCATCCTCTGCAATATGAAGTTGTTTCTTTCTTTATAAAAAAATTTAGGCTAAATATGATGGCCCAGAACAGTAGTCTGGGAGGTTAAGACCAGTTATTCAGGAGGTTAAGAGAGAAGTACTACTTTAGTCCAGCAGTTTGAGCTCAGCCTGGACAACATAGTGAGACCTTATATAAAAATAGCTGTTCTTCCAGGGGACCCTAGTTCAGTTCCCAGCAGTCACATTGGGTGACTCTAAGACATCTGTAGCTCCAGCACCCTCTTCTAGCTTCTTCAAGCATACCTATGCATACGAATGTACACACACACACACACACACACACACACACACACACAAAGTTTAAATAAAAATAATAATAAATTTTAAAAAGGAAAAGAAATCACACTGGTAAGCTGGTTCAGTGGGGAAAGACATTTGTTACCAAACTTGACAACCTGAATTTGATTCCTGAGACTTACATGGAGTAGGGGAGAACTGACTTCTATAAGTTGTCTTCTGACCTCCAGGCAGTGTACACAGCCCCCAATACCCTGACAGTTTTTAAAAATGTAATACAATTTTTTAAAGAAAGAAATTTTTCAAGTAAATAAAACATGGTTTGAGGGTAGTGTATTTTTAAGAAATGTTCTCAAATTTCCATTGTGTTTGAATTGTTATTCATTGCATCAGGTTTTTTTGTGAAATCACCCTTATAGTATAATCTCTGTATCTTGCAATTTAATCTTTTACAATGTAATAGTTGTCAGAATGTTGCTAAGTTGTGTAAGATTCCTAGAAACTTCACATTTTAGGTAGTTGTTTCTGTAGTCAGAAGGAAGGCACATGAGAACATAGAAACACTGAACCTACAGCCAAAAGTTCATGGCATTTGCCCTGCACTGCATGTCTATTCCCTTTGCAGCATTCTTGCCTAGTGGCCCTTATCACTCTAGTACTGCTTGATGTTGGTAAATGTTGATAATAAGGATGCTAGCCACATCAAAGGAGAGATTCAACTCCATGGTCTCTGCTCTCCTGGCAAGATCACAGACTAGGAGTCAAAACTACTTCAGTCAAAGCCCTACCACTAATTAACTCTGTGGCTTCAGAGAAATTATTTTCCCTCTTTTGGGCCATTTCTTCATCTCTAAAATTAGGATATGTTAAAGAATGTAAGTACATAGCACAACCGATAACATTTCCCCCTCATCACTTCTTAGTTTTGGGAGGTTTTGGTTTTGTTGTTTGTTTTGTTTTGTTTTGTTTTGTTTTTTTGTCTTTTTGAAAGGCCTTGAACTCTTTCATCTCAGCATCTAAGTAGTGGAATTATGTGTAGATATCATAAACAACCTTTTGATTGTCTCTTTATGAAAGATAACCACAAATGAAGTCTCAGAGTCCTTCTCAACAATCTTTCTCACAATTAGTACCAATAGGTGCAGCCTGGCAAATAAGTTGAGTCATTCTTTTGCACCTCCAAGGTTCTCAACAATGCTGTGCTTGTATATATGTAGCAATAGATATTCAGGGAGAAATAGCAACTGCAGCAGCAGCTCTAATTTACAGCATTTACTAACTTCTATAGTGTCAATATTCCTACCATGGCTGATTTCATACTATCATTATGAAGTCCTCTGGGTGGCAAAATTTAGCAGTTTTCATAAGGCAAAAGAAAATAATCTGGCCCATCATCATAAACTTTATGTGTTTGGATTAAACTGGCCACATCCAGAGGTTAAAAATTTAAAAAAAAAAACATTACTTTTAGTAATTATGTCTAGGACTGTAATTTTGGCCTTGTATAATCTTTCAACTGTGGAAATACTTGTTATGAGACCTTGGTAAAATTATGCTACTTCCATGGGCCTTGGTCTAGGAAATGGGAATAAGAAATGCCTAAAATTATAACGAATAATGAACAACTGTGTTAGCATTTATCCCAGTATGTCATTTTGCCTCTATGCTATTCCTTTTCCATTACCAAGGTGGGAGATTTGTGTTGAGTTGTATCTTTTGCCTTTCCCATACTCATGACAGACTAGACATTGCTTTCTCTTCAGCTCCTTCATTGACATTCGCTTTTTATCTGCTTCTCTACTCTACTCTAATGTACTTAATTTTCTGTCTGAGTGAAATATAAATATTTAATCTTATGGTATTCTGATTTAAATTTATCACCAATCCAATCCTGGCTTAGTGCTATCTAAAATTATCATCTCACTTGTGAGGAGAGACTAGCCTGTTTGTTGAATTCTACCCATGAACAAACACTAGTTACTCCTCACTCTTAGAATAAAACTTATGTGAAGGCTATTGCCAAAGGGAACATCTATGTAAGCAGATGAGGCTACTGAGAATGTCATTCCCACTAGTACATGCTCATGACAAAAGACCTGGCAGCACATAGAAATAATGTCACATTTTTTTAAGAATACTGCTTTTAGGCTTGCAAGATGGCTTAGCTATAAGGGCATTTGCCATACAAGCCCAGTGGCTGGAGTTCAGTGCCTTTAACCCATTATTGAAGGAAAATACTGACACCCCAAAATTGTCCTTTTGTCTTTCACATGTATCCATGGCATGCTTATATGTTATACACACACACACACACGCACACGCACACATGCTCACATAAACACATATGCACACACAAATAATAAATTAAATTAAAATATTTTTTAAAGTTACACCCTTTTTTTTCTTGTGCAAGTAAAGTAATTCTTAAAAGTTGTCCTTTGGTTGAAACATAGACATAAACTCTCCCTCTTCCCGAATAATGTTTGCAAAATGAGAACTACTTTTAAAATATGCTCTATAGTCTGTGTTGAACCTCCTAAGTTCAGATATCCACTCTTCAGATACTTAGTAAAACACACAGCTGAGCTCTATGCATTGCTATGGATTAGCAGTAGAAAGATGTTGGACATTGTTCCTACCTGTAAGTTTTCAATCTGAGAGTCAAAAGGTTTAAATTACTCAGGATTTTAATATAGGGCGATAAGAGCAAACAGAAATAGGAAGGCAGAAGGCATAATGAATCATGAATGAGAGTTGTTTCCATCAACTATGAGTGAAGGGAGGTTTATGGGAAAGCATCCTGTACAAGGTGATAAAGGAAAGCTTTCTTCCCTTACTCCGTCTCTTATTAACTTAGTTCTCTGCTAAGATGAGTGAATCCTTGTGCAGAGGCGATCAGATTCACTCATTTTCTGGGCTACCTCCCTATATACTGATTGTATCTTCTTTCCAGTACGTGAACCACAGCTTATTTCAGCCCAAAGCCTTAAGGTTATTCTTTGCTAGTATCATCCTCCACATTCCAATAATCGCTGAGAAATTGACCGTCTGTTATCTCTTATTATCTTCTCTCTCTTCTTGGCACCCAGTGCAGCCTAAGCCATCATGGTTTTTCACTGAGATCATAGATACCTCAAACTTGATTTACCTAGTCCTAGTCTCGCTCTTGAGCTTTTCATATAGCAGAGTGATCTTCCCAGAACACAAACCCAGTTACAGCATTCTTCTGTTATGCTATCCTTAGAATAGAGTACAAATTTCTTAACCTCTTCTGGCCTTTTTTAGCTCCTTCAAAACATACTGTTTTCCTCTTTATTATAATAAGGGTCATGCTTTATCATGATTATTTGTTTCTACTTTATAACTCTGCTATATATTAGCCTGTGAGGTCCCAGACCTTATGCTTGCTGTTTTATCCTCAGCACAGTGCCTTGAATTCAATGGAGTACTGAATGTATGAGTTCATGCATTTTAATAATACCTCTTGACAAATTAATATAGGGTTTCTCAAGTCAGTCTTTCCTAAGTGCAGCTAATCATATAAGTAAACTATATTTATAGTACATCTTCTTTACATTGGGGAAAAGTTTCTAATTTTTATCATACTTGCTTCTGTCAAGAGCCATAACATCAATATTATGTTCTCTCTCTCTCTCTCTCTCTCTCTCTCTCTCTCTCTCTCTCTCTCTCTCTCTCTCTGTGTGTGTGTGTGTGTGTGTGTGTGTGTGTGTGTGTGTGTGTGTGTGTGTGTTTGTGTGTAATGTAGTGTAGTGTATTTGTTTGGGTACATATAGAGGCCCAAAGTCAATATTAAGTATATTCCTTGATTCCAACAATTTTTTTTAGATAGTCTCTTATTGAACCTGGGGATTCAGCGATTCAGCTAGTCTAGTTGGCCAGTAACATCTAGTGATCTTCCTTTCCTGGGTTACAGACTTGTGCCACCATACCAAGCTTTTATATGGGTGCCAGGAGTCTGAACTCAGATTCTCATGTTTATAGCACAAGAACTTTACTGATCCAGTCAACTTCTCAGTCCCTAAACATTCTGAAGCTTGAGGGTAAGTTAGAAAGGGACATCCACGAGGGAGAAATAATATAGAACAGAAACTACCACATTTCTCCCTAAATGTGTTACAATAAAGATTTTTATGTGTATGTCTTTTTTTCTTTTGAATTATCTCCTTAACACCAGTTGTTGGAAATAATAAATGTTGAGTAAACGGAGAAGTGAACATCTTTAAAAATCTTGAAATAACTAGATTGTCTTCCAAGCACAGTGTACCAACAGATAGCCTTGAACAACATGAAAGAATATCTTTAAATCTCACTTTCCACTCCGGAAGTCATTAAAATCTTTTGCTGGTTATAAAAAAACAATCCTTGCCATTCCTCTTAGTTAATACTAGATCTTCTCCCATCTTATCTGCCTGTAGCTCCTTCTGGAGGAGCATGTTGACCCTTGTAGACTGTCAGAAGTGAACTTCTGTGGCCCCTGGAGCATAGCATCTCTGTTGTGCATGAGTGCAGAGGGGAGGATGGAGAGAAGGCACAACACAAACCATGCCATTGTTAGGGATGAGGTTGCTGGGATAATACTGTGAGAAGGGATGAAAAGAATGATTCTCCATTCTTGATTGTTGTGATTTCCAATAATGAGCCAATAGCTCCAGCCCAGGGAGGAATGGATCTTCACTGCAGCCAGATGCTTCTTTTTCCAGTGCTGCTTCCCATTCTTTCTGAGAATGGGGTGGAGGACAGCACAGCAGCTGAGACAGATTAACTGCTATGCCAGTTCCCTTCCTTTGAGTGAAAGCCCTAGATCAGAAGCATTCAGAATTAGTTTTGTTTTTGTGTGTTTTTTTTTTAAATCTCTTTAGAAATAAGAGCATGGCTCAAGGTTCACAGAGTGTAGGCACCAACCTTCTGGAGTTTGCACCCAACTCCTGCCTTTGTGTAAGCTGCTGAAGCGCGAAGAGCTTTCTTTCTCATTTTCCATTGTTCCTACCTTCATTTGGTCTCTCTGTTGTTTCTGAGCTATGGTAACAGCCATCTGCAGTCCATAATTTATCTTTGACTGCACTCTTGCCAACATGGTCTTTCTACCATTCATCTTATCATTCTGCTGTCTGTCTGAAGAAAGTTGTCTTTGGCTTATCTGCTGCTGCCACTCCCCTCCTGCTGCTGTGTTAGTTCCCACTCTTGTGACCATAAGCCTCATAAGTGCTCATTTAACCACCATACCTTTCAGGAACTACTTCTTCCTAAGACTTCGTGGCTGTCATACAAGTTCACACATGCCATTTGATAGGGAAATGGGGCCTCTGCAGATGGGTCAAAGATGGCATAATAATTTTTTATCAGCATACAAATATAGTCTTACTTTCAGAAATTTAAAAAAATGTATGGTGTGGTCTCTTCCCTCCAGCAACTGCACTGTAGTTGAAACAAGACAAACACTTTAATAGGCTCTTTACATTTTGGTTTTCTGTATGTCATGTAATCCCTGACAACATTTGGTGAGTGACAAGAGAAACTTTGTTTACCTCATTTTTAGGATTAGGAGTCCAGAAAAATTGAGGGATTTCCCTAAGGTCACATAGCTATCCTGAGATCAAACTGGCATTTATACCTAGGTGACTAACTTTAGGCAAGATGTTTAACCACTTCATCAACTGAATTAGTTCATCTGTAAAATAAAGGTAACAACTAGTCCCACCTCCTAATTGCTATGAATGCTAAAAATCAATACTGGGGAGTGTGGTATAGTATTGACACATCACGGAAGTTCTCAGATGCCAGTGATTATCTTCATATGTCATGTTTTTGTCACTGTAGTAACATACTTTCTGGGTATTATTTCCTTGGAGGAAAGTGTAGCAAATACCAACATTTTGTTTCTTCCCTGGATTGCTGTGATATTAGTGACTGACCTGCTTTACTTGGAAGTCCTGTGTCAAGTGCCTTATGTGATACCAGCCTGATTCTCAATGGTTCTTCTTAATACTGCCTCCCCTTCAAGCTTTATACATTTGTGGGTGAATTACATTGAACTTGATATACTTAAATCTTAAAGCCAAATAAGTCAGAAAATACCTCAGATGAAAGTCAAAGCTCATGGTTTGAGGGATTTTTTTTATTAGATATTTTCTTTNTTTACATTTCAGATGCTATCCCAAAAGTTCCCTATAACCCCCCACACACCCTGCTCCTCTACCCACCCACTCCCACTTCTTAGCCCTGGCTTTCCCCTGTAGTGGGGCAT
>NC_034590.1:68015009-68024058 GCF_900095145.1 Mus pahari
AAATGTACCACATTTTCTGTATCCATTCCTCTGTTGAGGGACATCTGGGTTCTTTCCAGCTTCTGGCTATTATAAATAAGGCTGCTATGAACATAGCGGAGCATGGGTTTCAGGGATTTTAGTCCATGCGTACTTACTGTTGACTCTGGGCCTTGTAGTGAGACAGAACAAAAGCATGGCATTTGTGGTAGATCAGAGCTGTTCATATTCTAGTGACCAGGAAGCTAAAGTGAAAGAAGAAAAGATGTAGACAAAATAAAACCCTTCAGGTATACAGCCTGAGTGACCTACTTCTTCCAACTAGTCCCACCTCCTAAAGTTTCTACCACCTCTCATCAGCTCATTAATCTATGAGAACTCTCACAAAGGTACTTCACTATGTTTTTGAACATTGTTACATTGTGGACTAGTCTTCAACACATGGACTTTTGAGGGACATTTCAAATCCAAGCCATAACCACTGATCTATCTAGGACTAGAATTTAGAAATTTATTGTATGTTGGACCATGGTTCTTTACAATCTTCCCTGTGTTCTCAGTCACTTTGTGTGTTGGGGTGGGTGTAGTTTGATTTATATTGGAGGGACCGGTGAGACATGCAAAACTCTTCTATACAGATGTCTTGTTTTCACTTCATAGTGGCCCCAGGGCACTTGTGTAATAAATGTGTTGTGTAAATTAAAATGCAACTAAAGATCTCTTCAGTGTTTCTTAAATTAAGTTTATTGTGTGTGATAATTTGCACCTAGAGGCTTTTGTTGTTATTTGTTGTAGTGACTCTGGCAGTAATGATCTGGCTCCCAGAAAAGCTTGGCACATGCTCTACATTTGCATTTGGCAGAGCTCCATGATATACCCTGAATAAATGAATCAGCCTATTTGGGGTATAAGAAACTGAATCACTGGAAGGCTATAGGTCTCATGATCTCAGTGGTCCTCAGATAGGGGAATACCAGAAAATTCTGTGACTGTCTCTAGTAGGATTATTCCTTTGCCTCCTGACAGGAGTATCAAATGGTGTCTATGTCACTGACTCAAAAAAGCACCAAGTTAGGGGAGGAGTGGAGAGTAAAGGGACGATTTACTGGGATCCTAGCGTCTGAGGCAAGTTAGGATCACATATGACCCTTGGCATGAGACAAAAATATAAAGCATACCTGGGCATCAGTGTTTAAACATCCCAGGACTCTAATTCAGTGAATCTTTTTTTTAATTATTTTATTAGATATTTTCTTCATTTACATTTCAAATGCTATCTCGAATGTCCCCTATACCCTCCCCCCACCCTGCTCCCCTGCCCAGCCACTCCCACTTCTTGGCCCTGGCATTCCCCAATATGAACTAATTCAGTGAATCTTATTCTTTATTCTGAGAAGGGAGCACTTTCTACCTCACATTTGTGTTTATCCAAACCATATAAGGAATTTAAAAGGGGAGAAGTGGCCGAGCGTGGTGGCATACACCTTTAATCCCAGCACTCAGGAGGCAGAGGCAGGCAGATTTCTGAGTTCAAGACCAGCCTGGTCTACAAAGTGAGTTCCAGGACAGCCAGGGCTATACAGAGAAACCCTGTCTCGGAAAAAAAAAAAAAAAAAAGAAAGAAAAAAAGGAGGAGGGAGGGGAAGAAGTGGAAATAAAAATTTCACAGTGATTCTAAAGCTGGTAAACCTAGGTATATGGATTTGATTGGACAACATTTTAAAATAAATGGATCTAAATTTTCATGATCTTTAGGTCAGAAATTTTGCAAGGTATAAGGGATCATCCAATAAATAATAGGTTATAGACTGAACCCCAAAACAGTGCTTGAATCAAAATATTTAACATGAAACTATTTTATTAAAAATAATCAAAATGTATTATTTTTAGCTCCTATTTTTTGGAGGGGACTAGGGACTTCAGACAAATATATGGCTGGTTGAGACAGGGGTCAGTTGGTCAGAGATGGGTCTTAGCAAAAAAAAAACTTGTGAAGAGAAAGAAGTCAATACTGTAACACCTCATAACTTTATCTACTGTACAAATGGAATAATAGTAACTACTCATAGTGTAATTATAAAGATCAAGTGAGAAAATATAATAGAATGATTACTGTAGTTCATTGTGAAGAGTAAATATATATCCATTGATATTGCAAGGTAAATACTTCACAGCTTAGGAATCTCCAAAATCTCTCTTCTGCTTCCCCATCGGTGCTTTCTTAATGAAGAACAATAGGGAAATAGCATAGCATATTGGGTTTAACTGTTGATTGTGATGATGTTCTCTCTCATCCTGAGTGAGGTAATCCAATCAAAAGAACTCACATGGTATGCACTCACTGATAGAGTGGATATTAGCCCCAAAGCTCGGAATACCCATGCTACAATTCACAGACCACATGAAGCTCAAGAAGAAGGAAGACCAAAATGTGGATATGTTGGTCCTTCTTAGAAGAGGGAGCATTTATAACTTTTTGTTTGAACATCTTTAGTTGCAAATGTTTATTGCAGTGAATCTGTTTCAAGATCTCTGGCTTCTGCTACATTATCAATTCTGGATCCTCACTGGGACTCCTCTCGGATATCCTTTTGTTTCCCTGTGTCATGGAGACTCCACAACTTTGCATCTACAGGACTGGATCCTTTAGGCATTCCAACAGTTTATAGATGGGGTAGATGTTGGGGTGGGCTAACTCAAAGCCCTGGATATGGGCCTGGGTGGTAGCTGAGTTAGTCAATCCTCCAGCTCTCCTGCACCCACACCACCAGGGCCAGATCTCCAGCACTGCCCCTGCTAGCTCACCTCAGTGCTACAGCTGGCAAAGGCAGGACTAGCTCTCTGGCTCTCATACCCTTGGGGCCAGCTCTGTCAAGCTTTTGCACATCAACATGGTCCCAGGCAGCAGCCCAGACCCGGAACATCCAGATGGACTTTGGTGGTAACATGGGCCATGGACATCCACTCAGACCATTGCTGCTGCATGGCCATGGACCCAGACATGGCCCTCATCAGCAGAATGGGATGACACTTCACTATGGTCTTGGGTGGCAGTGCAGGCTCTCACATGAGGCCATTTGTCCTCACCCTCACAACTCCAGTTCCACCTCACTTCATAGTGCTCAAACCATTTTGCTTCTCTTTTTTTCTCCCATATATCCACCACATACTTGCACATGACAGTGGCACCTGCAGTGGACAGCGGGCTACATGGAAGCAGGTAGGCCTCTGGGTGTCTTCAACCCACTAGCACAGCACAACAACAGGCAGACCCATAATACATTTATTATCTTAAGCATGAATTTGAAGCCCAGATCAAATGCTTCCTATTTTGTTGAACTGTTCTTATAATAAATATTAATTATATATTTTATGTATTATATAACATACATACAATATTAATATATAATATTAGCAAATTAATGTATGAAATAATAATGTATAACATCAAAATAACAAAATCCATAGTTAAATAAAGCTTAACATATGTATTATATATAACAATATATATAGCATTGTAAGATTATGTTATAGTCTTTATATAGGCAAAGAATTAAAAATAACCTTTCATTTCCATTACATGAGCCACACAATTGCCCTGTCAAGATTATCATCTTCACGTTATAATGGAGAAACTGAGGCTTAGATCTATGAAAAAGCCCAAGTTGAGACAATTCTTAAGCACCAAATTGGTTCTTTTGGTTGTTGTGATATTTTGAATAGGTATGGTCCCAAAGACTTCATGTGTTTGAATGCTTGGCCCATAGGGAATAGTACTATTGGGAAGTTTGGCCTTCTTGGAGGAAGTGTGTCACTGTGGGGTGGGCTTCAAGGTCTCCTTGCTCAAGCTATGCCCAATGTGACTCACAGTCTCCTTCTGCTTCCTGAGGATCAAGATGCAGAACTCTCAGCTCCTTTTCCAGCACAATGTCTGCCTGCATGCTGCCATGCTTCCTGCCATGACAATCATTGACTAAACCTCTGAGACTATAAGCCAGCCCCAATTAAATGTTTTCCTTTATAAGAATTTCCATGGTCATGGTGTCTCTTCACAGAAATAAAACCCTAAGACAGCTGTTAATTTTTTTCTAAGCCAATATAATTATTTTCTTCAGTCGTGTCCAGATTTTTATTTCCCCAACAAGTATGAAGCCCTTTTTATCTGAGAATGACCTCCTACTATTGTATACACTTTCTAGAGTATCACTTTTAATAAGTATTGAAAGTAAATTACCAGTCTTTGTATTCCATGCTAGAATTGAAGAAATGGTCAGTGGTAGAGTTCCAAACAGGTATTTGGAGAGACAGAGAAAAAGCTTTAGATTGCATACAAATCTTATGTAGAGAGCTCCCTAACACTTGTTCTTAAGCTGTACTGTAAGACATAGCCCTGTGAATCCTCTTTCTGCAGGCTTATGTAAGGCCTAGGTTCAGCCTTTGCCCTTCCTACATCTTTGAAGCTGCAGCTCCAACACACAGAATAGCCTCTGGGGCAGTAAAGGCAGAGCACTGCAGACATCAGGCCATCAACTCTATAGCTTACTGGGAGACAGTGCTCTAAATAGCTTAAGTTTCTATTAATACTCCCTTTTCACTGTGGGCTAATTTAAATCTGCTGTTCTCTAAGCTATTTTTAACCACACATTCTTGGGATCAGGCCTGGTTCTAGTTAAGAGATCATAACTTCCATTTTGATTTTTACACTTGCAGGAATAAAAGGATCTCCGCCTTTTTTACTTCTCTAAGGAGGGGTAGGCTCCACTGATATTTGAGGTAGGCAAGTAACAATTCTTTGTTATGAGGACTATTTATTCCATACAGGGTTTGATAGAATACCTGTCCCCTGACCACTGGTGCCTTTAGTGGGACCCCCAAACAAAGTACACATTCCCAGCCACCATCGGTAGTATGGCTGCTGATTGAAAGCTGCTATAACCTGGTAGCTTGACTAAGTTAGAACTAGGTACGCATTGAGAAAAGATGCATTTAAACTGCTCTAGAGCTGCTACCTTTGTAAAACCAAGAAGCAATTAAGGCTCTAAAATAATATTTCCTTGAAGATTGGGCTGGGGACACCCATTGAAAATCTCTATCATTCTGTCAAGACAGGTTTTTTTTATTTTATTTTTTCATTAGATATTTTCTTTATTTACATTTCAAATGCTATCCCGAAAGTTCCCTATACCCTCCCCCCGCCCCTGCTCCCCTACCCACCCACTCCCANTNCTTGGNCCTGGCCTTCCCNTNTNCTGGGNCATATAAAGTTTNCAAGACCAAGGGGCCNCTCTTCCCAATGATGGCNGATTAGGCCATCTTCTGCTACATATGCAGCTAGAGACTCGAACTCAGGGGGTACTGGTTAGTTCATATTGTTGTTCCACCTACAGGGTTGCAGCCCCCTACAGCTCTCAAGACAGGTTTTTAATGATAAGATTTTATTCTCTTAAAATTACATGAGGAAAGAATTTGAGTAATTGTAAATGAGAATATGGCTTCTTTGGTAACAATGAAAGATATTGTAGAATTAGATAGTGGTGATAGTTACAACCCCTTGTACGTATACAAAAAGCCACAGGTAAATACACTGTACTTTTCACTTGTTTTATTATTAGCTTATCATGCATGTATGTATATGTTGGGTTTGTGCACATGGCAGAAGAAAACTTGTAAGAGTTTGTTGCCCTCTTCTACCATGTGGTTTTTGAAGATTGAGTTCAGTCTTGGTGGCAAATGTCCTTACCAGCTAAGCCTTTTCACTTCCACAGTTGTATACTTCAAAGGGGGAGGTTTTTATCTCATGTGGATCATATCTTAATTTCTTCTAAATTACAAAAATCTGCTACTTTTCGTATTTTTTCAATTTATCATTTTCAGTTTTCAAGTCTTAAAAACTTAAAAGATCTCAGCCACTTGCAGGTTCCTCTTTCCCTCAGATTCCATATCTAATGTAAGACCTAGTTCCTAAGTAATTTTCAAATACCCTTTTCTCCCTCTTTGCCCTATGTCCACTTACTTAACTGAAGTGACTGACATTCCATTACTCAATATTGTTATAACCAGCTCTTAATTTTTCTATTCCCAGTGGCCTCCACCCCACATGATTTCTTCAGTGTCAGCAACATTTTATAGTGAAATACAGTATACCTATAAAGATTATATAAAAGGCTGGGCATGGTGGCCCACAACTTTAACCCCAGCACTCAGAGCTAGGTGGATCTCTGTGAGTTTAAGGGCAGCCTGGTCTATAGAGTAAATCAGGAGACCCAGGACTACCCAAAGTAACCCTATTTTGAAAAAAAAAAAAGAAAATAGAAAAGATTGTATAAAATGTACTATATAAAGGAAAGGCCCATAACTGTTAACAGCAGCCAAGAAACTCTGTATGTGCCTTCTCAGTTAATTCTTACTGTGCCCCCATTCTTCTTCTATTCAGTTGTCATGATTTTTATGGTCACTTTCTTGATTTTATTTAAGTTTTACCATAACTGTGAGCAATATTATTAGTTTTGTTTTTGAACTATGTTTGAAATAAGTCACATTTTCATTCTTGATTCCTTTTCTCCATTTCTCTCTCTCTCTCTCTCTCTCTCTCTCTCTCTCTCTCTCTCTCTCTCTCTCATATTCATATATATATATATAAAATCTCTTTTGTGAGTAACTTTGTTCGCTTTTTAAAACCAAGAACTTAGCTGTTTCATGTAGTCATGAAAATGTTAAGATCAAAATTCCTTGATATAGCACTAGTCAAGGTATTCAGTGACCTTACTTAAGGTTACTTAATTTCTATAGCATCTCTGTCACATTCATTCCTGTAATACATCAAAAACTTGCCACTTCCAAAGAAGCCACATGTCTCTTTTTTTTTAGTTTCTTCTCATATGTTTTATTTATTTTTTGTTTCTTAATTGTATTTTTTAATTTTATACATTTATTAAGATCTTATGAAAAACATTATGACTTGAGACAAAAACTTTGCAAAAATTTTGCTTATATGATTTTTTGTTTTAAAATATCAACAATAAATATACATATTTATTGAAAATACAGTTTTCATACAATATGTTCTGGTCATTGTTGCCCCTCCTCTAGCTCCTCCCAGATCCTTCCTACCTCCCCACCCTCTCAAATCCATATCCTTTTTTTTTTTTTTTAGTTTGCATATATATTTTTATTAGATATTTTCATTTGCATTTCAAATGCTATCCCCTTTCCTAGTTAACTCTCTGAAAGTCCCCTATAACCCCCCAGCCCTGCTCCCCAACCCACCCACTCCTGCTTCCTGGCCTTGGCATTCCCCTGTACTGGGGCATATAATCTTTGCAACATGTTTCTATTGCTCCTGGTGTTTAACTTTTAGACTTCCTTCCATTCTTTCATTTTAGCATTTTCTTGACTCTTCCCAAGGTAGAATAGTTGAGTTTCTGTTCTCTCTTCAGTTAACTTTGAACCCATTCTCTCCTTAGTTACTTTATTTTACATTTCATTTATTTGACACATATGCATGCAAAGATCTTAGGACAATTTACAGGAACTTGGTTCTCTCCTGCTATGTGGGTTCCAGGATCAAATTCATTTTCAATCTTAGTAGCAAGCTCCTTTACTGAGCCACCTCATCAGTCCCTTTGTTCTTGGTTTTGTTCTTTTAAAAATTATTTCTATATTTTAAATGTTTTTTTTTTTTGTTCTCCCCTTCTTAACCTTCAAAAGGTGTTCTGTATTAGAATAACAAATTGTTTATTGAATTTGGCAAACCAGATTTGAGATTAAATAAATACTAAGTAGAAGTTCAATACATGTGTCTTTTTTGCCAACTTAGCATAACAGATACTCAGTCCTATTTGTGAAGTCTTTAATAGTGGCATATTACCTTTAAAGCATCAATGTAAAAGATGCAGACTACTTTGTTAGCCTACACCAGTCTTTCTGAAACCTGTCTTGGTGGTAACATTTCAGGCAGACATGAGCAGTCTATCAGGTGTTCAGTGTTTCCAAAAGGCTATTATACTAGTAGAAGAATATTGTCTGCTTATACTCTGTTTCATGTTTTATTTCAAAACCTTAACAATTTTTATTGCATAATCAAATGTTACTATAAATTTGTTTAAATTTTGTTAAACAGCATAATTGTGATTTGGCTAATTCCCTTGAATAATTCACAAATCTTAAAATAACAATTATGCAAATACAATGATTGAAAAATTTACTTGTGTCTTATGCTTAATCTCATTCTAAAATCTATACCTGTGTTATTTCTTCTTTGTATGCTCTCTTAAGGTACCATTACATTTAAGTTGTGTGAATTTGAATTTCCAAAAGAAATAACCCAACAATAGCCTTACCTGAATAAAAAGTGAATGGAGTTTCTTCTTAGCAAGGTCATCAGGTCAGATAGTATCCTGACCTCACTGGTGGAGGCTTGGATCTTGGTTTCCTTCTGATTGATTGAATCTGATGATTAAACCTTCTGTCATTGCTGAGGACACTGAGTTTATTCTCTAGGCAAATTTCTCTTACTATATTAATGATTCATTTGCTTCTTTTGACTTTAGTTTCTTTCTTTTCTTCAAATGAAGAACTCCCGTAGACTCTTACTTGGCCAGAGTAATAAAATACTGTCCAGTCATGGTAGTATTGTGATCTGAATGTTAATGTTACTTAGAACTTACTATGCCTTAACACATGAAAGACAGAGACATCAAAACATAATCTAGAACCAGCAGCAACAACATCAAAAATTTACTAAAAATGAAGAGTCCTCCTGGCTGGTGAGATGGCTCAATGGGAAAGGAACATGCCACCAAGCCTAATGACATAAATTTAACCCCCAAGTGGGAAAAGAGAATTGACATCTTCAAGTTATCTTCTGGCTTCCATACACATGATGTGGCACATAAGTGTATGAACATGCACATGTTCATAAGTTTACACAAAATAAATAAAATGTTAAAAAAATAATTAAAAAAGAAGAGCATATGCCAACAAGATTTTGCTGAAAGGACCCTGATATAGCTGTCTCTTGTGAGGCTATGCCAGTGCCTGGCAAATACAGAAGTGGATGCTCACAGTCATC
>NC_034590.1:68024934-68030280 GCF_900095145.1 Mus pahari
GGGGGAGAGTATAGGGGACATTCGGGATAACATTTGAAATGTAAATGAAGAAAATAATAAGTTTAAAAAATTTTTTTAAAAAAGAAAAGCATAAATTATCAGATTCTTCTAAATATCAGAACTTCTAAATCAGACATACTGGAAATGAGGCCCAGAAATCTGTGCTGTAAAAAGCACTGTAGGTAATTCTGATGCATGCTAAATTTGATAAATATATCTGGACAATGAGAGAATGCTTCATTAATTTAGCCCACCTTGAAACCTAAAGTGTTACCTTGAAGCATACTTTTGAATTCAGTCTACTTAATAATGTACATGAATACCAGTGCTTTTTAACTATTGGCATATTCTTTTGTTGACTATTATATATGATCTTGAGTACTGGCAATTATTTTGTCCTTATGTGTCGTCACTTTATTGATTCTGTCTCTGCATATACAGAGAGAAATAGGTGCTTACCCATATTGCTTATCAGCTATGTTGCTTAATAGAGAAAGTAGTAAGCATATTGACTCATTTGCTCATAAAAGTCAATTGAACGCATCACATAACTATTATTTGTATCAGTATGGGTTCTTAAAAGAAATTAACTAATGGGATGGATAATTAGAGGAGGTGAATAAGTAAAAAAGAACTAACTATAGGAATTGACTCATACAGTCAATAATAATAAGTCCCATGGCATGTCATCTATAATATGGAAAACGGGGAAAACAATGGGTAGTTCAGTCATAGTTGCTATGTCCAAGGACATAGAAGGAACCTTATGTCTCAGAATCAGAAATGCCTAGAAATGAAATATTGTCTAAAAACTGAATTTAGACTTTGATACTTATTTGGTCACAGTGTGTAGTCACGTATAACCAAAGAAAGCTTGAAGTAAAGATTTCTTGAGATGAAAATGCCCCAGTATTGAATTTTCTGATGTTATCAGCATCTTCCTTGTGTACAGACAAATCTGAACCAGTGAGATGGCCAACAGTGGAAAGCAAAGTTATAAAGATTTCTTTGGTAGGGCTGGATAGATAGATTAGCAGTTTAGAGCAGTAACTGCTCTTCCAGAGGACCTAGGTTAGATTTCTAGCACTCACACGGTAGCTAGCAGCCATGTGTAAGTTCAGTTATAAGGGTATACAGGCCCTCTACAAGCACTGCATGCACATGATACATTGACATACAGAGAGGCCAAACACCCATACATATATCAAATTTTAAAAACAGACATCAACAAAAGCTCCAGGGCAACCAGATTTTTTCCCCTCTTCAATAGTTCGCTCTCTTCCTCTGCCTAAAAACTCAGAATTCACTCCTAATCTAAAATCCTGATCTCTCACCAATCTTATAATTTGAAGTCCAAATACATCATGTAGAATACTGTTAGACATTTTTGCAATTTAAGTGGGATATCTGGCTGGATGTGATGGCTCACATTTGTAATCTTAGCATGTAGGAGGTTGAGACAGGAGGATTGTTGTGAGTTGAAAGCCAACCTGGGATTAAAAAATGAGTGTTTCCAGCCAGCCATTGGATGGAACACAGGGTCCCCAATGGAGGAGCTAGAGAAAGTACCCAAGGAGGTGAAGGGGGCTGCATCCCTGTAGGTGGAACAACAATATGAACTAACCAGTACCCCCTGAGCTCGTGTCTCTAGCTGCATATGTAGCAGAAGATGGCCTAATCGGCCATGACTGGGAATAGAAGCCCCTTGGTCTTGAAAACTTTATATGACCCAGCACAAGGGAAGGCCTGGGCCAAGTAATGGGAGTGGGTGGGTAGGGGAGCGGGGGGGGGGGGTATAGGGAACTTCCGGGATAGCATTTGAAATGTAAATAAAGAAAATAAAAAAAAAAAAGTCATAAAAAAAAATGAGTGTTTCACATTTTCTGTATCCGTTCCTCTGTTGAGGGACATCTGGGTTCTTTCCAGCTTCTGGCTATTATAAATAAGATTGCTATGAACATAGTGGAGCATGTGTTCTTACTGCCAGTTGGAACATCTTCTGGATATATGCCCAGGAGAGGTATTGCTGGATCCTCCAGTAGTACCATGTCCAATTTTCTGAGGAACAACCAGACTGATTTCCAGAGTGGTTGTACAAGCTTGCAATCCCACCAGCAATGGAGGAGTGTTCCTCTTTCTCTACATCCTTGCCAGCATCTGCTGTCACCTGAATTTTTTTATCTTAGCCATTCTGACTGGTGTGAGGTCACCACAATCTCAGGGTTGTTTTGATTTGCATTTCCCTGATGATTGAGGATGTTGAACATTTTTCAGGTGCTTCTCAGCCATTCGTTAATCCTCAGTTGAAAATTCTTTGTTTAGCTCTGTGGCCCATTTTTTAATGAGGTTATTTGATTTTCTGGAGTTCACCTTCTTGAGTTATATATATATGATATTAGTCCCCTATCTGATTTAGGATTGGCAAAGTTCCTTTCCCAGTCTGTTGGTGGCCTTTTTGTCTTATTGACAGTGTCTTACATTTACACAATGAAGTACTACTCAGCTATTAAAAACAATGAATTTATGAAATTCCTAGGTAAATGGATGGATCTGGAGGGTATCATCTTGAGTGAGGTAACCCAATCACAAAAGAACTCACATGATATGTACTCACTGATAAGTGGATATTAGCCCTGAAACCTAGAATACCCAAGACACAATTTGCAAAACACATGAAACTCAAGAAGAACAAAGACCAAAGTGTGGATAGTACGCCCCTTCTTAGAATGAGGAACAAAACACCCATGGAAGGAGTTACAGAGACAAAGTTTGGAGCTGAGAGGAAAGGATGGACCATCCAGAGACTGCCCCACCCAGGGATCCATCCCGTAATCAGCCACCAAACGCAGACACTATTGCATATGCCAGCAAGATTTAGCTGAAGGACCCTGATATAGCTGTCTCTTGTGAGGCTTTGCCAGTGCCTGGCAAATACAGAAGTGGATGCTCACGGTCATCTAGAGAGGAGCTAGAGAAAGTACCCAAGGAGCTGAAGGGGTCTGCAACCCTATAGGTGGAACAACAATAGGAACTAACCAGTACCCCCAGAGCTCCTGTTTCTAGCTGCATATGTAGCAGAAGATGGTCTAGTCGGCCATCATTGGGAAGAGTGGCCCCTGGATCTTGCAAACTTTATATGTCCCAGTAAAGGGGAATGCCAGGGCTAAGAAGTGGGAGTAGGTAGGTAGGGGAGTAGGGCAGGGTGAGGGTATAGGGAACTTTCAGGATAGCATTTGAAATGTAAATGAAGAAAATACATTGGGAAAAAAAAAAAGAGTGTTTCTAAAAAGTGGCATGGAGGACTTGAGAACATGGGGAAGTTTTCTCTCTCAAAAAAACAAAAACAAAAAACCACAATGATACTTTTCCTAAAAGTTCTTAGCTCTCCCATGCACTTCCATGCTATTTTCTGGTCTATGATCTGCAAGAGGATGAAGCTAGCCCCCGTCTTGTTTCTGACATAAAGCAATTTTGAAAATACAATCAAGAGCTGAGATTCAGAGAGGACATCTGAGCTGAGCACTCCATTTGTATTGGAGTTGCTCTTTTTTAGCTTGTGGAAGGAAAGGCTCAGTTCCCCACCTTCTCTCTGAGAATAAGGAAAGCTGCAGGACATATGAGTAGACTCTTGGAGCATTAACAGGATTCTGACAGAGATCCTCATAAAGGCACAGAATTGCAGGGCTTGTTTTCACAAAGCTTTTTGTTTTTCCTGTAGTCTAGCATGTTTAAAAACAAAATGAAAAAGGGCAGAAAAGAACCCTAGGAAGCATTCTAGAGCCAAGTGAAAGGCCCCGGAGTGCTGTTCTCAGCAGCTGAGGCTTGGTGCTTTAGGTTATTGCTTCCCAAATTTTGCATCATACCACACCAGGAAAATAGCACTGTGATGTCAGCTGGAGGTACCAGGTGGCCAGAGGTAACATTCTACAGGGCTAAAGGAATAAAAAGCATTTAATAGCTTGGCAAATTGTCAGTGAAAAGTGCTGTGAGGCAACAGGGATAACAAACTTTAAGGAAAGTTTGTCCTTTCACTCTCCAGAGCTTTGGGGGTTGTGATGTGACTCTAGCAATTTGGAGTTTGCACTGGGAGTTGTAGAATGTGTCAACCCATCACTGCATATCATGTAGATACTAAAGAGACAATGGATAAGTAGTTTCCATTGAGTAGGAGAAGGAGGATTAAGGAGTGACTATTCGTTCAATTATGCATTCATGGGTTTTCTTTGTGGGGGAGTGGTGACAAATGTTCTGGGTTAAATAATGGAGATATTTGTGTAACATATGGATGATCAACAAAATTGTGAATTACATACTTTAATTTTATGACAAATGAAATGCATTTTTAGTATATGAACTACATTTCATTTTATAAATAATAGGAAAATGTTAAGTATAACTTTACCTAAATAAGTTTGTTAACATGAAATGAAAAGAAGCTATGGCAACATATCTCTAGTTAGGAGGACTGAAGTTTAACTCCAGTTTGGGATGTATAGAGAGAAAATACCTCAAGATACAAAAGATGAGCAAGATTAACTAACTGGGTAAAAGCACCTGCCACCAAGACTAATGAATGTAGTTCTATCCCTGGGACCATCATGATAAAGAACTGACTCTTGTCCTATGACTTGTGTCCTAAGACACCTGCTTATGCACTGTGGCACACATGTGCCCTCCCTCATCATGGTCACATAAACACAAAATAAATATTTTTGTCTTAAGAAAAATTTATTGAATATTAGAGCCTAATTTCTTCATGTGCTGATGACTATTAATGAAGAGAAGTCAGACTCCACTGATTGGAATAAAGCTGAATGTGTACCAGCAATTGTTAGAAAATATCTCATTTACTTTCAGTAAAAAATTAAAATACCAAAAAAAGAACCTGAAAATTGATTTCATGACTTTTTTTTAATTCATTAATCTTTTTTTTTACAGTTCATTCTTTATCCCCCCTCCCAGTCCACCCTCTGTTCCACATCCCATACTCCCCCCATCTCCAACAGGATGTCCCCATCCACCTGCAACCCACTAGACCTCCGATTCCCTAGAACCTCAAGTCTCTCGAAGGTTAGGTGCATCTTCTCTCACTGAGACCAGACCAGGCAGTCCTCTGCTGTATATGTGTTGGGGGCCTAATAACAGATGGTGTATGCTGCCTGGTTGGTGGCCCAGTGTCTGAGAGATCTCAGGGTTCCAGGTTAGTTGAGACTACTGGTCTTTCTATAGGGTTGCCCTTCTTCCAGTTTTTTAATTCAACCACAGGGGTCACCTGTCCCGAGCTGCATCTCGCCTGCAAGAACACACTCGGACAACCGGATTCTTCTGTGGCAAAGCTTTATTGCT
>NC_034590.1:68032208-68035927 GCF_900095145.1 Mus pahari
TGGGAAGAGAGGCCTCTTGGTCTTGCAAACTTTATATGACCCAGCACAAGGGCAGGCCTGGGCCAAGTAGTGGGAGTGGGTGGGTAGTGGAGTGGGAGGGGGGTTGTAGGGAACTTTCAGGATAGCATTTGAAATGTAAATAAAGAAAATAATAGTAATAAAAAAGATTAAGGTTTAAACTTCATAAATGACATATAAAGCCTTTGCACCTTCCTTTTCTTTTCCTCATGCACCTTCTCCCATTGCTTCCTTGCACTCCAGCCATGACCTTCTGTTGGTTTCTCCATAAGCCAGGCCTGTGTTCTCCTCAGTGCCTTTGCACATGTTGTTTCCTTCTGCCTGTGGTTTTCCCCAGGGTACATGACAGTAATTCCCATATAGTGGACTAGTATGTCCTGGTTGCTATAAAACACATATATCCTATCATATCAAGCATTTTATGGACTGTTTTCCATAAATATATACCCCTTTTCCCCACAAAATATGTGGTTATCATGATTAATAAAATAATTGGGTTAATCAACTTATAGTAGCTTTTCTTAGTTATTAATGATCACTAAAAATATATTATTTCATAGAAGAAACCTCATATTTTACTGCACAGTAATTTTTGGCACTGAGAACAACTAAACCAGCATATAAGACCCTTCTTAAAATTGCCTCAAACTATTTTTCCAGCCTTATTTGCAGTGATTTCCTTTTGTCCATCAATTTCACCAAATGTGGCTTTATGCTTTGTGCAGACCAGATGTTTAAACATGCATTCTCATATTCAGATATTTTAGATATTTACTAATTAGCATACTAACTAAATATTTTTAATCTTTCAAATCAATCTGTACCATGTGCCTATTTGTGTCCCTTGAAAGTGTATATATTGAAATCTAATCCTCAGTATGTTAGTATCTAGAGATAGATCTTCAGACAGAGAGTGAGTAGGTCAGGAAGGCAGAGCAGTCATGAGTGATACCCATACCACTATAAAAAAGGCTTGAAAGAACATATTGGGCCCCTTTTACCTTGAAAGTGCTATCTATTATGATCAGGGTCCTCAACACCCAATCTACAGATGTCTTGATCTTAGATTGCCACATCCGCAGAACTTTGGGCAATGAATTTATGTTGTTGGTAAATTATCCAATCACAAGTATTATATTATATCAGTGGAAGTGGACTAAGTCACTGCTTTCACAGTCAACCCTAGACTACTGCACGTTTATAAAACAGTGGGAAATTGGAGCTAACTGGTAAGCATTTTCTCTGCTGATTTGGAACAAGACAGTACCCTCCTTTCTTATTTAACACTCTTCAAATGTATGTTTCTTTCATGGTCTGTTTAGTACAATGTTTTTTTTTTCACTAATGGTTTTTGCTCATGTTTCCACTAAGTGCTTCCAATGCTGATGTGCTATATCTTGTATGTCTAAGCAAAAGAAGACTGCATGGGTTGTTTGTTTGTTTCTTTGTTTTTACTGAGGAAAGAAGTATGTCAGATAAACTTTGTTTGTGCTGTTGACCCTGAGTTTTGTGCCAAAAAACCAACATTGCACATTAAATAAGGTATCTATGAACAGAAGCATTGAAAACAAGGGCTTTTTTTTTTTGAAGAAGGTAACTAGAGTTCTGTGGACTGTATCTTGGGTATTCTGTATTTATCCATGTATTAGTGAGTACATACCATGCATGTTCTTTTAAGTCTGAGTTACCTCACTCAGGATGATATTTTCTAGTTCCATCCATTTGCCTGCAAAACTCAGGATATCCTCATTCTTAATAGCTGAGTAGTATTCCATTGTGTAAATGAACCACATTTTCTGTATCCATTCTCCTGTTGTGGACATCTGGGCTGTTTCCAGCTTCTGGCTACCACAAATAAAGCTGCTATGAACTTGTGCCCCTGTGGCATGTTGGGACATCTTTTGGGTATATTCCCAAGAGTGGTATTGCTGGGTCTTCAGGTAGATCTATTTCTAATTTTCTGAGGGACCTCCAGACTGATTTCCAGAGTGGTTGTGCCAGTTTGCAATTCCTCCAGCAATGGAGGAGTGTTCCTCTTTCTCCACATCCTTGACAACATGTGTTGTCACCTGAGGTTTTGATCTTCAGTCCTACTTGGGAGAGAGAAGAAAGCAATCACAAGTGGGGAGGGAGGGACCTAGGATGGAAAGTGGATAGTGGTGGAGGAGGGGAACCTGATCTGGTATTGGGTAAGAGAAAAGACTGAAGCCCTGAGTGCCAGCAGAAAGAATGGAAACAGGCAACCTCAGGAGATAGGAGGTTGGGGGGACCCTCCAGAATGCACCAGAGACCTGGGAGGTGAGAGACTCTCAGAACTCAAAGGGAGGGACCTTAGATGAAATGCCTGATAGCAGGGAAAGGGAAATTATAGAGCCCACCTCCAGCAGGAAGACAGGGCATCAAATGAGGGATGGGGTTGCCATCCCACACTCAAAACTCACCCATAATTGTTCCTGTCTGGAAGAACTACAGGGATAGAAATGGAAAGGAGCCTGAGGAAAAGAAGGTCCAGCAACAGGTCCAAAGAGGAGGTCCCAAGGCTTGACACTATTCCTGAGGCTATGGAGCGCTCACAAAAAGGGATCTATCATGACTGCCCTCTGAAAGACCCAACAAGCAGCCGAAAGAGTCAGATGCAGGTATTTGCACCCAACCAATGGACAGAAGATGCTGACTCCTGTTGTTGAATTAGGGAAAGGCTGAAAGAAGCTGAGGAGGAGGGTGACCCTGTAGGAGGATCAGCAGTCTCAGTTAATCTGGACCCCTGAGATCTCTCAAACACTGGACCACCAAACAGGCAGCATATACCAGCTGATATGAGGCCCCCAACACATATACAGCAGAAGCCTGCCGGGTCTCTGTTCAATCAGAGATGATGCACCTAACTCTGGAGAGACTAGAGGCCCCAGAGAGTTTAGAGGTCAGGTGAGTTGCGGGGGTGGGGGGTGAAGGGCAGGGACAATCCTCATTGAGACAAGGGGATGGGGAGGGAGGTATTGTATGTGGAACAGTCAGTCGGAGGGTGGATGGCGGGGGAGTGCGAATAATAACTGGAATGTTAAAAAAAATAATTAAAAAATAATAGTTAAAAAAATTTTTTTAAAGAAGATAACTAGAGCTGGGTATGTTGATACATGCTTTAATTCTAGAAATTAGGAGGCAGTGGCAGGCCAATCTCTTGAGTGCCAGGCCAGCCTTTTCCGTACAGGGTGCCCCAGGACAATCAGGGCTTCTTAATGAAATCCCAAACCAAAAAGAACAACAGAAAATTTTATCTACAGGTTAACAGAAGCATAATCATATATTCCCCCTAGAAGAATAATTCAGTAGCCACTAGTTCATTTCACTGACTTTATTATCCATAACTTCCTTGAGTATCAAGAGTCAGTTTGACTCATTATATTTGCTTGAAAATTTCTCCCTGTAACTTTTTTTTCATCCACTGGTGAAATTTTCTGTCCTTAAACTCCACCCCAAATATCATCTCTGCTGTAAGTTTCCCTAAATCATTCCATGCAGAATAGGACTCTGAGAACCCACAAAATGTGTTCATGTCACTGATTCAGCACCAACTTGTATATAATGACTTACATCACATATTGCACCTGCCTGTCCTTTCTGAAGACCATAAGATCTTTTTTTAATTATTTTTATTAGATATTTTAATTTACATTTCAAATGCTATCCTGAAAGTCCCCTAT
>NC_034590.1:68036307-68052922 GCF_900095145.1 Mus pahari
CCCGGGTGGGGCAGTCTCTGGATGGTCCATCCTTTTGTCTTAGCTCCAAACTTTGTCTCTGCAACTCTTTCCATGGGTATTTTATTCCCTATTTTAGGGAGGAATGAAGTATCCACATGTTAAGACTATAAGATCTTAAAGAGCCTGGCACTAATTGGTTTTAATAGATGTGGCACACTGGTAAAAGAAATGAAAAAGAAGATTTTTATAGGTGAGAAGATACCAATGAGAAAAAAGTTTAAATGAGAATATAGCCACTTAAGCCAAGGTAGAGACTTAGCTCAAGAGTAAACTTGATTTAGGACTCACATTTCATCAGGGGTCATTTCTTTTTTCTTTTTATCTCTGTTGTCATTTTAATTCATCTAGTCATTGTCATTCATCTAGTTCATTTATTACTATGTTATTGCTATTATTTTACATATTGATAAGACAAAGTTCTCTTTTGTCTCCATAATACCCCATCTTCTTTTTATTTACTTTTTGATTAATTATTTTATTTACATTCCAAATGTTGCCCCCTCTCTGTTCCCCCTCCCAGAGTTCTTCACCTCATTCCCCCCTCCCCTCTGCCTCTGAGAGGGTGCTCTCCCCTCACTATCCCCCTTCCCTGGAACATCAAGTCCCTACAGGATTAGGAACATCCTGTCCCACTGAGGTCACATATGCGCCAGGGACCTTGGACCAGCCAGTTTATGCTCTTTGGTTGGTAGCTTAGTCTCTGGGAGCCCCAGGGGTCTGGGTTAGTTGGCCCTGTTGGTCTCCCTATGGGATTGCCATCCCCTTCAGCTCCTTCAATCCTTCTCCTAACTCTTCCTTAAGGGTCCACAACCTCAGTCCAATGGTTAGCTGTAAGTATCTGCATCTGTCTCAGTCAGCTGATGGTAGAGCCTCTCAGAGGACAGCCATGGCAGGCTCCTGTCTGCAAGCACAACATAGCATCAGTATCAGTGTTTGGTGCCTGCCCATGGGATGGATTCCAAGTTGGGCCAGTGACTGGACTGCCTTTCCTGCAGTCTCTTCCCCATTTTTGTCCCTGTCTTTCTTTTAGACAGGAATAATTGTGGGTCAGAAATTTTGAAGGTAGGTTGGTCACCCCATTCCTCCGCTGGGGGCCCTGTCTCTCCACTGGGGTTGTCTCTTCAGGTTCCACCTCCCCACTGTTGGGCAATTTTGACTAAGGTTACTGTCATTGAGTCCTGGGAGCCTTTCACATGCCAGGTCTCTTGGACTTTTCTAGATGTTTTCCCCACACCCAGAAGCTGCTTATTTCCATTCCTTCTCCTGGCCCTCTGAGCTTCTCTCCTGTTTCCCCCATACCTGATTCTGCACCCCTTCCCCCCCTCTTCCTCCCTGCTCCCTCACTCCTTCTGCCTACTGGCCCACCCCATCTCCACCTCTATCCCCTATGTAGCTTAGTCTAACTGAATGTCAGATTATCCTCTTTCTTGGTTCTTCACCACAGCTGGCACAAGATTTATCTTTGAACTTTGCTTTTCCCAGATTGAATATTCCTAGGTTCCAAACTGCAATCCTTGAATTCCAGGCCCAAATCATCAGAACCCTCTATGCACTGACAGAGCTTCAGTTAACATATAAGTAGTGTTAGAGTTGGATCTTGATACCTCTGATCAGGTTTGGTTGTGTATTCATTGCTGAGCCAGCCACTGTGGCTCACTGGGAGTTCTTCCCAAGCTTTATGCTCTACCCACTACAACCTGTAATTAGTATGCTAAATATAGAAGGTGAGCTGTTCCTGGATGTCCATTGTGTTTCTGGTGTCTGCAGTACTACCTCACCCTCATCTGTCTGAGAGCTTTGGCTTTATTCACTTTTCCTGTTTTTACCAACAGAAAAGCAAACAGACATTCTCTCCTTTTGTTCCTTTAGTAAGGCTATCACTAAAGAGTTATCTAGTACACTATGAGTTCTAAGTACTGTGCTAAATGCTCAGATAAAAAGAGCCCTGACCTCAATGTAACAGTCTTGTGATTAGATAAGGCTCATTCTGTGTTCATCTAGAGCTGAAAGAATCTTCCTAATAAATAAGTCAAGACTCAGTAGCTTCTCTGGGAGGTTTCACATTTCATGTGTCATTAAACTTTGTGCTAAGAGCTAAAGCCTGAATTCTAGTGCTGCTATTGTCTTATGCCATCAGTTAACTACAAACCTGAATATTTTCTGTACTCTCTGGCCAGTGTTTCTCAAAGTTTAGGAAGCAGCTCAACTCTACTCCATCAGGCTCTTTCTTGGGCTCTTAGACCTCTGGGACAAGAAGATCTGAGGCTATGATACTTGCTAGCTGTATACTCTCTGAGCTTTTTTCTTTCATCTGGGAAGGGGGTTGTGTTTACCTTCACTCGCTGGTTTAAGAATTAAATGTGATAAGAGACATGGCTGTCATGGCATGTTGTAGGAGCTCAGGTAATACTTTGATTTCCTCAGAGTTTGAAGTCCTTGGGGTCCAGAGCAGTTCAAAGACTCCTAGAAGAAACATAGCTACAGAGCTCTTCCTCCTCCAGGATTGTGCTCTCTCCATGTTTATACTGGGTATAATGGTACAGAAGTCTGGCCTAATGTACTTCACACTGAAATAAATTAGGATATAATTGTATTAAGAAGTCAGCTTAAATCTTCTACCTGTAGTTACTTGGGAGTCTGAGGGCTGAAAGTAGATTTAGAGTTGGTTATGGTGATTTTTTTTTTTAAGAAAGCAAAGGGAGTTTTAAAAATAAAGTACCTGTTTGTGTTCTACATAATAGAATTGGCATATTGATATGTAGTAGACTCAAGTTTTAATAACCCTCCCTTGACAGGCATCTCCTGGCTTATTGGCAGTTTTTGGTTTTACCTTCATCAGAAAGAGGGAAGTTAAAAGGACACACCCATTTCTAGAAGTTATGCAAAACTCTTTTCCAAGAAATGCCTTGCCCCTTCTACAGCTTTAGCCACAGGAGCTGGAGAAAGATGATTGGAGGCACTGAGAAAATTTTAGTCATCAAAGAAGAATTCTGTTATCTGTTGTACCTAAGGCATGGCAGAAGATTGTGGAGTTTTAGAAATACTTTCAACTGCCAAAGAAGAAAGTAATAGAAGGTTCTGCCTAGTTTGGTTATTTAGAAGAACACATCTCTCACTTCTAAGAATCTAAGTAATCTAGTTAAATAAGGTCTCATGATATCAGTTTGCCTTAGTGTAAACACCATGTGAAGCTGCCTAGGATGGAAGAGACTTTGGTCTCTCACCCATTTGTTGCACTCATCCTCCTACAGCACCCCCTACCTTTTCTTCATAGCCCTTCTACCTTATCCCAATCCCTGACTTAGCAAAGAGCTGAACCACACACTTTGGGAACAGTTTTGTGAATACAAGCTAGATGTTTGCTTATAAATTGCAATGTTCATGCTACTATAGATTTGATAGTTGTAAGAAAGACTATATGCCCTAAAATGTTTACTGTCAGCCCTTTACAGGAAACTTTAATGATAAGTATTGTACCCTAGGCTGTCTCTTTTTCAGAATTTTTAGTATTAAAGATTCTCTAATTTTCATAGGGTATCTAAGAAAATCCTGAGTAATTCAAGAAGAATCGTTTTATTTAGTATAATACTTAAAGTAGAACAAAAGAGTCTAGAATTTTAGAAGTACTTTCAATTCTCAGGGCTGAAGCTAAAAGGATCTTCAGAAAGTTCCTTTTTTCCTTAAAAGACAATTTACCTATAAGAACTAGCCTAGTTCAACTTGATTATGTAGAATAACCTAAAACAAACAGGTTCTTGTCCCATATGTAAAGCAGCCTTTACACTTAGAACATTCATTCATGACCCCAGGGAATCTCACTGGAGACTGATATGGTAGAATTTTATAAGCTCTTCACCACCAACAGAATACTTACAATGTGATTTAGTCATACTAAGTCTCAATGGAGGCTTATTTTATTTTTCTGGTTGCCAAAGAGCAATAGAAGGAAGTCATGACCTTGTTTTGTGCGCACTTACAGACCTAACCTAAAGGACAGACAGGATCACATGAGATGTACTCTGCTCAACGGCAGGAGTGATGCAACTTCCAGGTCATATGTTCCCACATTCGTGTCTCTGTGGTCTGGGAAATTGTGAAATGGTTTGTTTTCTGACTAGATTTGGGTACAAAAGGAAAACAGTCACTTCTGTTTCATCAGAGCAAATGGTAATCTCTACTTGATTCTAGACATAAATTCCGACTTTGTTTTGACTTTTTAGACAGTATACTCTTATGTTAGCAACTTCTTTATGTCCCATTATAAGTAAGTGAGATGTACTGTCTCTTCCTCTCTGTCTTGATTATTTTGATGAGTTTTGTATTTTGATGAGTTTTGACTTTGGTGTTTTGTTTTTGAGGCAATGTCTCACTCTGGTACACAAGCTAATGATTCTACTGCCACATTATTCTCCTTTAGATTGCCATTTTCTCTGACCATAGAAAGCTATAGCAACAGCTTCCTAAATAGGTTTGTTGTTGTTGTTGTTGTTGTTGTTATTCTCTAGTTCACCTTCCCCATTGCTAGATGAGCACTAGCTAACATTTTAACAAATAGGCACAGAGCACTATTTAACATTTCTCTGCTGTTGTGCACTTTGCAGCAACTCCCATTACCAATAAACATACAGCTTCTAAGGGTGGTTCTAAAGGCCTCACAAGGCCCCTAAGTTCTTCCTTTCCTCCTTTCCACATTCAACTTACCAAATTTTCCAAACCTCTCTTGTCTTTTTTCCAATGCCCAGGCCTGGTTCATACCATGTGACCTTTTTAAAGCAAAGCCTTTCTCCTTTCTGTATAACTTTCCTTGTTATAGTCATTTTACTCATCTCTCTCTCCTTTTCTCCCCCTGTTTCCCTCCTTTCTCTCCCTTCTCCTCCCTCTCTGTTCCTGTCTCAGTGATGTGCTAGAAAACTGTGACTCTTCTTATGATACATCTAAAGCTCTGCTCCATCTTTTAGGGCTGTATATTAATGCCTTATCTTCCTGCAATTTTATAAACATTTTAAGTTGTTCAAAAGGAGTGTTTGCGTCATGCCTCTCTTCTTTAAACCACATAGCATAGAGAATGGTTCATCGCTTATTTCACTGAATACTTTCTTTTAAAACTTGATTTCTTTTTCAGAGCTGAGGACTGAACCCAGGGCCTTGCACTTGCTAGGCAAGCACTCTACACTAAGCTAAAGCCCCAACCCCCAAAACTAAATTTTTCATAAGACAAAAATTTCCTCATATTTACCTTTCTTTATTTTGATGGGGAAATCTGTGTATGTGTGAATGCACATGTGCACAAAAGTACCCAAATGGGCCAGGAGAAGGTGTCAGATCCCTGGAGCTGATGTGCTTCCTGATGTGTAAACTAGAACAGCAGCGAGCACTCTTAACTGCTGAGCCATCTAGTTCTTTATTTATCTTTTAACTATTTTATAGCTTGAACATTTTACCTTCAAATCTATGGCTCATCTTTTGTCACTGTCTTGTTAGCCTATTTGATTTTCAGAGGGAGTCTCTGTATGGGCCTGAGTAGTTGGTATTATAGGCATGTGCCACAACTCCTTTCCTGAGCCTTTTTTCCCTAGTACCATTTGTTGAAAATTCTGTCTGTCTTCCATTGAATTTCTTTTGCACCTTTATCAAAAATCAGTGGGGGCCTGAAAGATATTTCAGTGGGTAAAGATGTTTGTTGACAAACCTGACAGCTCAAATTTCATCTCTAGGACCTATGTGGTGAAAGGAAAGAACTCTTGCAAATTGTCCTCTGACCTCTACACTTGCACTGCAGCACACATGTCCACCTCCCCCAAATAAATAAATGTAATAATAAAAATAAATAAATAAAAATCAGTGGGTATATCATGTGAATATAGTTCGAGTTTTCTATTTCATTACCTTGTTCTCTATTTGTAGTTCTCATCCAGTATACATTATCTTGATTGCCATGGCTACAGAACATTTAAAATACATTCACTGGGGCTAGAGAGATGACTCACTGGTTCACAGCACTGGCTGATCCTCTAGAGGACCTAGATTCAATTCTCAGCATCCATATAGGTAGTTGCCAACCATCCATAACTCCAGACCTGTAGCATCCAATGCCCATTGCCCTTTTCTGGCCTCTAAAGGCACCAAACATACACACACACACACACTCACACTCACACACATAAATGAAATTTTAAAATATATATATGGTACCTAATTCCTTTTTTTTTCAACTTTTTTAAAATTAGGTATTTTCTTCATTTACATTTCAAATGTTATCCCAAAAGTTCCCTATACCCTCCCCCAGCCCTGCTCCCCTACCCAGCCTTTCCCACTTCTTGGCCCTGGCATTCCCCTGTTCTGGGGCATATAAAGTTTGCAAGACTAGGGGCCTCTCTTCTCAATGATGGCCAAATAGGACATATGCAGCTAGAGACATGAACTCTGGGGGTACTGGTTAGTTCATATTGTTGTTCCATCTGTAGGGTTGCAGCCCCTTCAGCTCCTTGGGTACTTTCTCTAGCTCCTCCATTGGGGGCCCTGTGTTCTATCCTATAGATGACTGTGGGCATCCACTTCTGTATTTGCCAGGCATTGGCATAGCCTCATATGAGACAGCTATATCAGGGTCCCTTCAGCAGAATCTTGCTGGCATGTGCAATAGTGTCTGGGTTTGGTGGCTGATGATGGGATGGATCCCCGGGTCGGATAGTCTCTGGATAGTCCATCCTTTCATCTTAGCTCCAAACTTTGTCTCTGTAACTCCTTTCATGGGTCCCTATTCTAAGGAGGAATGAAGTATCCACGTGTTGGTCTTCCTTCTTCTTGGTTTTCTTGTGTTTTACAAATTGTATCTTGGGTATTCTAAGTTTCTGGGCTAATATCCACTTATCAGTGAGTGCATATCTAGTGACTTCTTTTCTGATTGGGTTACCTCACTAAGGATGATATCCTCCAGATATATCCATTTGCCCAAGAATTTCATAAATTCATTGTTTTTAATAGCTGAGTAGTACTCCATTGTGTAAATGTACCACAGTTTCTGTATCCATTCCTCTATTGAGGGACATCTATAAGGACACATGCTCCACTATGTTCATAGCAGCCTTATCTATAATAGCCAGAAGCTGGAAAGGTACCCTGACTTCATCTATTTTATTTTAACCTTTTCCAAAATTGTTTTTATCTATTTTCATCCTTTTTTCTTTCCATATGCATTGTAGAATAAGCTTATATATACCAACAAAACTTTTTGCATGAATTTTTATAAGTAATGTGGTAAACCTATACATAAATTTTGGAAGAAGTACTGGGTTGATTCTTATCTGTGGGCATTGTATGTCTATTTAAACATTTAGGAGTACCTTACCAAGTTTTCAACACTATGTGATTTATAAATTACATGTCCTGCATGTACAATGTTTTGTTAGATTTATACTTTTTTCATTTTAAAAAAGTGATTATTAATGATGCTGTGTGGGTTTTTCCTTTGTTTGAGGTCTGAGGGTAGAACCAGGCCTTATTCATTACAGGCAGGCACTCTACCACTGAGCTACCCACCCAGATACAATATGTATTTTTTATTGCCTATGCAAACAAATCATTGCTAGACTATAGAAGTAAATAAACTTCCATGTACTAATCTTTTATCCTGTGACCACTACGCTCTAGAAAATATTTTTGCAGCTATTTTTGGATTTTTAGCATAAATATTCATGTCATCTGAAAACAGGCACAGCTTTTTTCTTTTGTCTTTATCCTCTTTTTTCTGGTCCGTGTGTTTCTTAAATCTACTTCTTGCTTTATTGCATGATTGTCATTTCTGGTACTGTGTTGGAGAAGTATAGGAAAAATGATCATCTTTGTCTTGCTTCCGATTTTGTCAGTCTTTCAGAATTCACTATAACAATAGATGTTGGTCTTTTTATGCAATTTATCAGATTCAGCAAATTTAACTATATTCTGTTTTTTGCATTTTTACAAGAAGTGAGTCTCCTTTTCTTCAGTGATAAAGCAATGATTTTTTTTAACCTTTCAGTAGGGTGGGTTATATTTGTTGGTTTCAAATATTTGATTAGCTCTACTTCTTCAGAATAAGCCCCACTTAATTACATGGCTCTTTAGGTTATTGAATTGTATTTAAGTATGTAATCCACTGTAATTTTTTCAGGATTTTTCATATATGAGAACAGTTTTGAAAAGATTTCTCTTAACAGCATACTCAGGACTTGTGTTTCCATATTGTCCCTGCATTATGTGTCAGTGATCCAAGAGTAATTTTTATATCTCTGTCATGGTCATTTTCAGCTAAAGCTCCCAAACCCCTTCATATATATTCATTATATATACATCTCAGAATGAAAGGAGTAGAAGCTAAAGAATGCAATACATATCTCTATCTTTTTCTCTTTTCTGTAATTCTCTTACTTGCCTTTCCTTTTTTAACTTATTTTATTAGATATTTTCTTCATTTCCATTTCAAATGCTATCCCGAATGTCCCCTATAACATCCCCCCACCCTGCTCCCCTGCCCACCCACTCCCACTTCTTTTACTTGCCTTTCTTACTTTCTATTTTAAAAACTTATTTTTAAATTAAACCTATCAGTTTGAATAAATTTAGATATTCATTGAATGAAAAAAAGTACATCTTTGCTGAATTCCCATATGTTTACACTGTGCCAAGTACCTGGGGGACACACTGAACCTAGTATCTCAAGAAACTCAAAGCTTGAAGGAAATAAGAACATACAAACAATCAAAATGCAGATTTGGAGAAAGATACCAAGTCTGAGGTATCAAAGATTTGGGATCAGAAGTTCTTGCTGTATCTTTAGCACTGATAACAGCACATTCTCAATGTGTGGATCTTGACTCCTTGGGGGGCAGAGTGGAATCAAACAACCCTTCCACAGATGCCACATACCAGATATCCTGCATTGTAATTCATAATAGTAGCAAACATATTTATAAAGTAATGGAATAATTTTATGTCTGGGTGTCACCACAACATGAAGAACTGTGTTAAATGATCACAGCGTTAGGAAGGTTGAGAACCGTTGCTCTACAAATAATTATTTATTTTATGGATAGATATAAGAATGCCAAGAAACAGAAGATGAAAGGGAAAGAAACAACTGTTTCATTTTTGGGATTAGAGAGCAATTATAGCATCAGATCCCTTTTGGTTGGATTTCCTCATGAAATGAGAAAGGAGTAAGGTTTTGGAGATTTAAAGAAAAGAAAATCAGAGATTGTTACCAAAGAGTACAAGGGAGCTCTGAACCGGCCCAGGGAAGCCAATATGCAATGAGGTATTTTTACTTTCCCCCACCCTTTCATAACTATCAAGTGCATGACTGTCAAGCGAGAACAGGTGGAGTGAGCAGAACATTAAACTTAGCTGGAGGTTGTGGTTTTGACAGGTAAACAGGAAAAATGGAGACCAAAGCAAGGAAATTATTGTAAGGAGGGGTAAAGAGAGTTGGTTACAGAAGAAATTGAGGACAGGGATAAGGGGTAAATGTGAAGTGTTTGTAGAATTAATATAGCTCCTTAGAGGCTGAAAAATATGATAATATTAAAATAGTAATAATTAATTATTGATATTTATAGTACTCTGAGCTCATTTGCATTAAAAAACTGTCTTGAATAAGATAGAGAGTGGCAGTGGTGGTTGCAATTCTCGTTACATAGATAAGAAAAGATCCAACGAAGTAACTAACTTAGTTGAAAGTCATACAGTGAGTATGTAGTGATGAAGACTGCCCGATGCTCTGTAATTGTATGTAGGGTTTTGGTTGTTTGCAGTTGTGTCTTTTTGACTATTGTATATCAGTTCTGCTCAGAGTTTTCTCAGTCTTGTTGAAGAGATACAATGTAGAAAAAAAGCATAAGAGCATCTGTACCCAAGTTTTAAATTCTACAATATGGGATAATATAAGGCATTTGTCCATTTAGTAATACAGATGGAATGCTGGCATGAGTAAGGAACTACCACAGGTCCTAGGGAAACATATGTCAGTAAACCAGGCTGAAGAAAAAGAAGACGCTAAATGCTCAGAGAATTCCCACAAGGATTTCTCAGCAATGATTCTTCAAAGACACCATGGTTTGGTGAGAGACATACTGTAGGAAGTTTGGAAGTTAATTTTTCTGCAACTTTGTGTGACATTGTTGTTTTAACTCACAGTGCTTTAAGGGGTTCACACCTATAAGCTGAGATTTTTATGGCTTTGCAAGTGCTTTCTAGCCTGACATTTTATGAGTATGTATCTAGTCTAAAGAAACAGTTGCACTACTCCTGTACTAACAAGTTCTAAAAACTGTCCTCCATTTTTGAACTGAGGAATCTAAAAGGGAAATGTAGACCATTAGTGCCTAAAGGGTCTAGCAGTCCCTATGTTAATAGGGGGTGCTTGCTGAGAAATTCCAGGTTCTTGTGTCCTAGAATAAAGAACTGGACTAAGGACACAAGGATAGTGATAGGAATAGAGACAAATATTGGACTTGACATTTTGGATCCTTTATTAAAAAAAATTTATACAACACTTTCCTCCCTCATTTAGAGGGCTTGGATTTTGGTGTGTGTGTGTGTGTGTGTGTGTGTGTGTGTGTGTGTGTGTGTGTGTGTTCTTGTTGGGAAATGCTCTTGTTTTGCTGCATGTACCCAATGGCCAGAGGTTTCCTGCCTTCCTCTGCTAACTGGCTTCTTTTATATTGTAATCTTAATTATTTAATTATATATTTATTTGGTGGAGCACAAATGTCATGATACATACATGGAGATCAGATGATAACTCCAATACCTCTTGGGTTTCAGGGATTGATCTCAGATCATTACACCTGGTGGCAATCACCTTTATCCAATGAGCAATCTGATAGGGCCCTCATATGCTATGGAGCCTTTCTCTCCTGTCATACCCATCTTCGATCAATGCTATGTGAGGATTTGATAAAGGCTTAAAATTAACTAATGACATTTTCTCCTTCTTCCCAATACCTCTCTGGTGATTTAGGCCTGGAAGAAACGCTGGTTTATACTTCGGAGTGGCCGAATGAGTGGAGATCCAGATGTTCTGGAATACTACAAGAATGAGCACTCCAAGAAACCCCTGCGTATCATCAACCTGAACTTCTGTGAGCAGGTGGATGCAGGCCTGACCTTCAACAAGAAAGAGCTGCAGGATAGTTTTGTGTTTGATATCAAGACCAGCGAGCGCACATTTTACCTGGTGGCTGAGACAGAGGCTGACATGAACAAGTGGGTCCAGAGCATCTGCCAGATCTGCGGCTTCAATCAGGCTGAGGAGAGCACAGGTACGAGACAAGCACAGCTCTTTCCCAGGGCATTCTTCAGAGATAGTCGGCTCCTCTGGCCAGGAAAACTGGCTCTGCTTAAGATTTCTTTTTGGCAAATGTGATTGGCAAATAAGGAGAGTATAACAGTTATCCTGATATAGATGAACCTCCTGGTTCTAATAATGCTCAAATGGGGAATTAAGAAAGGCTAGGGTCATGATGATGTTAAAGATATTTCAGGTGCCTTGAAGCTTCTGCCATTTGTCAGCTCTCAACCACTTCTCCTACTCTTGTTTTGCATACTGCACCTTGTCATCTGTCAGCCATGCTGTAGGGAAGGTCTCTCTTTAATCACATCTCTGATTCATTTCTCTCTGTTCTAGTCCATCTGTTTCAGGCCATCTCACAGTTTGCTTGCTAGTTTCTTAGGTATTCTTTGTGTTATTGATGCATAGTCTTGAGTTCTGTATATCCACTTGAGGACAGTTGAAAGAATGAAATGCTGACTTTATGTTTGAGTTTTGATGGCCCTTTTTTTAAAAAGTACCTCAACTTGTGTGGGTATCTATGTTTTATGTGTGCAGAGATGTGTGAAAACCCGTTCATGGACATATAGCAGCCAAAGGTGGACACTAGATATCTTCTTCTATTGCTCTCCGCCTTATTTATTAATATGTAAATATCTTTTCTTCTTAAAAATCTTCCTACTTATTTTAGAACTTACTAGTATCTCACATTTGTAAGTCATGACTGCAATTTTTAATTACAGAAGTTTTATTACCACTATAACAAGACTATTTCTAGGCACAGTATCTTAAAATACAGCACCACCTTCATGAATGTAATATTTTTAGCATTAAAAAAAAGTGTGGTTGCATCAGTAGCAAATTATAAAAGATTGATCCAAATCAACTTGAATGACTTACCATCTATGAAATTAGGGCACAATGCTTTTCTTGTCAAAAGTAGTCCATTGGGCTGGCAAGATAGCTCAGCAGATAAAGTATTTGCTGCATAATCTTGACAAGCTGAGACAATCTGTCTCCAGGATTCATAGTCAGAAAGAAATAGCTCACAAAAGCTGTCCTGACTTCAATCAAACTCACTGTGGCAGCATTCATAGGGACAGTAATTTTTATTTCATTATCATTTTTTGATGGTGCTAGCAACTAAACACAAGACTTTTGCTTCTAGGCAAGCACTCTATTACTCAGCTGTGTCCCTGGCCCTCGTCATTTTCTTCTACAGAATAAATGTCATTTACATAGATCTAGACATAATTAGAAGGTTCTGATTCTTCATGTGAAGGCAAGTAAAGACTCCAAAATGACAATTTATTCTTTAAGTAAATGACACACAGGTGACAATTCAAGTTTATAGCTCATAAATCACTGAAAGACAGTTTTATTCATTCATGTACTGTAACTCATTCTAAAAGATATGGGGTTATATTTACATCACTGAGCTGGCTAGTAATGAACATTTTACAAGTTTATTTTATAGTTACAAACCATTGCTATGTAATTTGAAATGTTAACAATTACCTAATATTCTAAATCTCAAACACCTATTAGCAGTAGAAGAAAACCATGTATGGTTATCAAAAACAGTGCCTATTCCTACCAAGAAATTTAATGTAAAATATCATGCCAGGTCCTCTCAAAATCATGAAAGTACAAAAATAATGTTTAGGATCTCACTGTCGATGTTAATTGACAATTGAAAAAATAAAATGAAAAGGCTATGAACTTATAAGGCGGCAGAATGAAGGGAGTAAAATTAACACACATACACCCTAAAAACAAGTTTTGCCTCAAAAAACAATCCTGACACTCAGGGAACATCACAGAAGAAATGGGGTATAAAAATTGCAAGAGCCAGAACATCTCTTTCAAGATAATGGCTTCTATATAGTCAAGAAAGCTAAAACCATGAAATCTCAACACTATAGTCATCTATACAGGACCTGTAAAATGATAAAACACATGATTGACATGCCAGCATGAATAGGGGGAATCTCCCAAGGCCCCAACCCTATATGAAAACTACAGATAAATAATGACTACTAAGGAAAGGAAAATCAATGAGATCAGCCCTAAAAGTCTGTACATATGAAAACATTAAATGGACTCAGCAGGTTGTATTTATATATTGATATACATACATGTAACAAAAATTAAAGAAAGGGGGTCCATAAATTCAAGAGAAGGGGGTGGGGAGTGATATTGGAAGAGTTGGAGGTAGGAAGGAGGAAATGATGTGTCATCTGGGGCTGGGTACCCCAGTCAGTTGTCTTTATTATAACCAGTTGTAGCTCTCTCCTGTGGTCTCTGTTTACTACCAAAAGGGGGGAAAAAGTTTCATTGTTGTTGTTTTGTTTTGTTTTTAAAGGAGGGAGGCTACATTTACCTGTGGGCGAAAGAACAATACTTAAAATGAGTTTTGGCCAGGTACTTGTGGCACACACCTTTAATCCCAGCACTGGGGAGGCACAGGCAACCAGATGTTTGTGAGTTTGAGGCAAGCCTGGTCTATAGGACAATTTCCAGGACAGCCAGAGCTGTTACACAGTGAAACATTGTCTCAAAAATACCTAATAAATTAGCTAATTAATTAAAATAATACACACATGTTTGGGAAAATGGCAGTATTAAGTGCTACTCTAGGTTCTATGACCTCACCAGCCATTTGCAGTTGGCTAAGTTCACAGTACCAATTCAGTACTCATGAATTACCACCTAATGAGTGGGCTTTATGTCCAATTAGACAATTACCCTCAAAATATAGGTACCACCCTTCCGGTTCGTGCCAGCTCTGGGCCACCTTGTGGGAGAACTCAGCAGCAGTTGGTCCCATGGTCCCCAGAGGACTCTCCATGCGATCTTAGGATTACTAGTAAGTGGAACACAACATGTTCCAAATCGCTGGTAATGGGCCTGTGCCAGCAGCAGGGACAAAGGAGACCCGCCTGACCAGGGGCTCCTGTCCCTTCTGGTAGGTGCCGGCTCTGGGCCACCTTGGACCTGAACTCAGCGGTCGGTCCCATGGTCCCCAGAAGACTCTCCATGCGATCTTAGGATCACTGGTGAGTGGAACACATCATCTGCTCCAAACCAATCATGACAGGTCTATGACAGCAGGAACAAAGACATGGGAGCCCTACCTGACCAGCAGTTTGGGTTCCTTCTGATCTGTGCTGGTATACCTTGGTTTCATACACACCAGACAGCCCCACAGTCCCCAGAGGAGACACTACTTCCAGGCGCTGTAACACACCCAGGATCTTAGGATTCCAGGATACCAGGAGCTTGTTCACACCAAGATCTCAGGGTCTCAGAGGAAGCTTGACTGCCAAGAACTCTGACACACCCAGAATCTTAGGTTCACAGGAGCCCGGAATCACAGGATCACAGAGAAAGCTGGACTCTGAGGAGTCCTCAATCAACTGGGATTATAGGAAGGACAGGCTCCAATCAGATATATTTAGGGCAGCAAGCACTTGAGATAATCAGATGGCAGAAGACAAGCTTAAGAGATATAGCTGTCTCTTCTGAGGCTATGCCAGTGCCTGGCAAACACAGAAGTGGATGCTCACAGTCAGCTATTGGATGAAACACAGGGTCCCCAGTGGAGGAGCTAGAGAAAGTACCCAAGGAACTGAAGGGGTCTGCAACCCTATAGGTGGAACAACAATATGAACTAACCAGTACCCCCAGAGCTCCTGTCTCTAGCTGCATATGTAGCAGAAGATGGCCTAGTCAGCCATTCTTGGGAAGAGAGGCGCCTTGGTCTTGCAAACTATATATGCCCCAGTACAGGGGAACACCAGGGCCAAGAAGTGGGAGTGGGTGGGTAGGGAAGCAGGGCAGGGGGAGGGTATAGGGGACTTTCGGGAGAGCATTTGAAATGTAAATGAAGTAAATACCTAAAAAAAAAAATTGGGGGGGGGGGGAAGAAGCAACAGAAACCAAGGTTACTTGCCATCAGAATCACACTCTCCTACCATAGCAAGTCCTGGATAAACCATCACACCAGAAAAGCAAGATATGGATCTAAAGTCACTTCTCATGATGATGATGGAGGACTTTAAGAAGGAATTAAGTAACTCCCTTAAAGAAATACAAGAAAACACAGGTAAACATCTAGAAGCCCTTAAAGAGGAAACACAAAAATCCCTTAAAGAGTTATAGGAAAACACTACCCAGCAGGTGAAAGAATTAAACAAAACCATCCAGGATCTAAAGATGGAAGTAGAAACAATAAAGAAATCACAAAGGGAGAAAACTCTGGAGATAGAAATCCTAGGAAAGAAATCAGGAACCATAGTTGTGAGTATCAGCAACAGAATACAAGAGATGGAAGAGAGACTCTCAGGTACAGAAGATTCCATAGAAAACATAGACACAACAATCAAAGAAAATGCAAAATGCAAAAAGACCCTAACTCAAAACATCCAAGAAATCCAGGACACAATAAGAAGACCAAACCTAAGGATAGTAGGTGTAGATGAGAATGAAGACTTTCAACTTAAAGGGCCAGTAAATATCTTCAACAAAATTATAGAAGAAAACTTCCCTAGCCTAAAGAGAGAGATGCCCATGAACATACAAGAAGCCTACAGAACTCCAAATAGATTGGACCAGAAAAGAAATTCCTCCTGACACATAATAATCAGAACAACAAATGCACTAAATAAAGATAGAATATTAAAAGCGGTAAGGGAAAAAGGTCAAGTAACATATAAAGGTAGACCTATCAGAATTGCACCAGACTTCTCACAATAGACTATGAAAGCCAGAAGATCCTGGACAGATGTGATACAGACCCTAAGAGAACACAAATGCCAGCCCTATTATACCCAGCAAAACTCTCAATTACCATAGATGTAGGACCAAAGTATTCCATGACAAAACCAAATTCACACAATATCTTCCCACAAATTCAGCCCTTCAAAGGATAATAAAGGGAAAACTCTAACAAAAGGAGGGAAATAACACCCTAGAAAAAGCAAGAAAGTAATCCTTCAGCAAACCCAAAAGAAGATAGTCACAAGAACAGAATCCCAACTCTAACAACAAAAGTAACAGGAAGTAACAGTTACTTTTCCTTAATATCTCTTAATATCAATGACTCAATTCCCCAATAAAAAGACATAGACAAACAGACTGGCTACATAAGCAGGACCCAACATTTTGCTGCATGCAGAAAAGCCACCTCAGGGACAAAGACAGACACTACCTCAGAGTAAAAGGCTGGAAAACAATTTCCCAACCAAACAATGGTCTGAAGAAACAACCTGGAATAGCCATTCTAAT
>NC_034590.1:68064449-68122822 GCF_900095145.1 Mus pahari
ATATCCCTCAACAGAAGAATGGATACAGAACATGTGGTACATTTTCACAATGGAGTACTACTCAGCTATTAAATACAATGAATTTATGAAATTCTTCGGCAAATGGATGCATCTGGAGGATATCATCCTGAGTGAGGTAACCCAATCACAAAACAACCCACATGATATGCACTCACTGATAAGTGGATATTAGCCCAGAAACTTAGAATACTCAAGATACAACTTGCAAAACACATGAAACTCAAGAAGAAGGAAGACCAAAGTGTGGATACTTCATTCCTTCTTATAATGGGGAACAAATACCCATGGAAGGAGTTACAGAGACAAAGTTCAGAGCAGAGCCTGAAGGAGACTGCCCTACTTGGGGATCCATCCCATAAACAACCACCAAACCCGTCACTAAGCAGATGCCAACAAGAGCCTTCTGACAGTACCCTGATATAGCTGTCTCCTGTGAGGCTCTGCCAGTGCCTGGCAAATACAGAAGTGGATGCTCACAGTCATCCATTGGGTGGAGCACAAGGTCCCCAATGAAGGATCCAGAGAAATACCCAGGTAGCTAAAGGGATCTGAAGTCCCATAGTAGGAACATCAATATGAACTAACCAGTACCCCCGAGCTCCTTGGAACTATACCACCAGTCAAAGAAAGCACATGGTGGAACTTTTAGCTCTAGCTATATATGTAGCAGAGGATGGCCTAGTCGTTCATCAATGGGGGGAGAGACCCTTGGTCCTGTGAAGGCTCTATTCCGCAGTATAGGGGAATGCCAGGATCAGGAATGGGAGTGTGTGGGTTGGAGCAGGGGAATAGGGGATTTTCGGAGGGTAAACTAGGAAAGGGGATAACATTTGAAATGTAAATAAAGAAAATATCTAATAAAAATGAAAAAAAAAAAGATATAGGTACCATTATTAAACCTTTGCGGATACCTTACCTGTCACATCTGTGTAGGACTATTGCTTGCTTTCCCTTTGGCAGCATGCATAGCACCTTCTGGTACTATAAAAGCTATTCCTTGGGCAGGAGACTTCCAGGTCTGCTCTGCCTCAGTTCTAGTTCCTGTGTCTAAAGTATGTGGACTCAAGAAATAAGGGCTTATCTTCAAATTCTGGAAGGTAACTAAAGGCAATGGCAATAACCTATATTGTTTTATGAGTTTCTTAGACTCCCCTGACTAACAACTAGAAACTAGTTTTCTTATGCTTGGTACTGAGATTTTTGTCAAATAGGTTATAGCTCTTGGGGGGAAGCAGTATCATCCTAAGTGGCATAACTTCATTTAATGTATACACATATGCACACATATATACTATATGTAATTTTTGGTAAACATTATATGATTCTCAGGACTAGTGAGATAGCTCAGCAGTTAAGAGCATTGGTTGCTCTTCCAGAGAACTTCGGTTTCATTTCAAGCACCTACATGGCTGTTAACCAACAGTCTTTAACTCTGCTGGACCGTCTGGTCTCCACAGGTATTGCATGGCACACAGACATGTGCAGACAAAACACCCATACAGTGCTGAGATGATAGGCAGATAGCAATGCACCCATCTCCTTAAAGGGTGTACTTAATCAGGTCTTCAAAACTCATGTTTGCCAAACAAACACTATACTGAATGAGCCATCTTCTGGGCCCTGTATTCTCTCCTTAGGTGGTTAACTGCTCACTGTTCCTGCTGCTCTACCGGAGCTTTTTAGTTTGTTGTCGTTACATTTGAAATGAGTCAGGTCTCCATCTTCTATCTGTGGACATCTAAGTTTTCCTAGTACCCTTTACTGAAGAGGCTGCCTTCTCTCCAGTATATGTTGTTGGTACCTTTGTTGCCAATTAAGTGGATAAAGATATGGATTTGGTTCTGGGAATTCTGGTCTATTTCATCAGTCTGTGCATTTGTTTTCATTCCAGTGTCACGTTTTTGGTTACTCTGCTTCTGGAGTATGGTTTGAAACTCTGCTATAATGTCTTCATTTGTTCCTTTATTTTTCAGGATGGCTTTGACTAAGATTTTTCTTCTAGTTCTACAAAGAATGTCATTGTTATTTTGATGGGAATTTCATTGGATATATAAATTGCTTTAGGTGGTGTCTATATTTTAACTATTAATTCTTCCAAGCTTTGAACATAGGAGTACTTGTATTTTTGTGTGTCTTCAGTTTCTTCATTAGTGTTCTTTAAATTTTCATTTAAGATGTCCTACTTTTTTTTATTTTTAGAGTCTTTGGTGCTGTTTTTGTAGGATTTATAGTGATCATGAATGAAATTGTATAGTTTCTTTCTCAATGAGATTATTATTAGTGGTCTATTATTGGTTTATTATTGATGTGTGAAAATGTTATTGATTTCTGCGCTAAGATATCTCAGTTGGTAAAATGATTATTTTACAAGTGTAAAAACCCAAGTTTAGATCCCCCAGAACCTACATTAAAAAGTCATGTTTGATGGAGCATATGCATATAATTCCAGAAGTGCCTAGATAAGAGGTGGGGACATAAGGATCACTGGAGCTTGTTGTCCAGGTATTCTGGCCTACTTGGCAAAAGTTCCAGGCCAGTCAGAGTCCCTGTGTTAGACAAAAGGTAGAAAATACCTGAATTTGTCCTCGGACCTCCACACATGAAACACTCAGGTGGAAATAATAAATTTGGGTTTTGTTTTTGATAGCACGTTAGATTGACCTTAATTCATAATAACATGCTCTATATATTTTACAAATAACTAGGAGGATGGACATCTAAGGGCTCCAGACATACATGAATGTAAGCAGATGGAACTATAAATATCCCAGTTTGATTAGTGATACGCATGGGCAATGTTTAGATGATAACATGGAAGTGACTATTGTGCACTTTGTCTGACTTTTAATTTTTATTTATTTATTTATTTATTTATTTATTCATTCATTTAATATCCTAATAGCAGCTTCCCCTCCCTCTTCTCCTCCCAGTTCCTCCCTCTCACCTCAGCCCTGTCCCCTTTCTCTTCAGATACCAATCTTCCTTGACAAACAAAGTGGCAGTAGGTCTAGGCACCTACTATTGTACTACACTTGTCTGTTGTGGCTAGACAAGGCAGCACAGTTAGAGGAATGGGATCCAAAGACAGAAACAGAGTCAAAGACAGTCCCTGTTCCTGCTGGTAGGTGTCCCACAGGAAGACCTACATGCACAACTGTTACATATGTCCAGAGGGCCTAAATCTATACCATGAGTGCTCTCTGGTGGATTGGTCTCTGTGGGCCTGTATGGGCTCAGCTTAGTTTAACTGGAATAGAAATATCTGGCAAAAGTAAATGCAGTTTTCCGTATTTGGCATTGAATAAGAGACTCCAGACACTCCTGACTCCTCTGCATAGGGCTCCCACAGCTGGCTCAGGTGCCCCTCCTTACCATCTCAGATTGTTGCAGTCTGGGGGCTAGAATACTCTTCATACAATGACTCCTAGCGCTGTATCCAGTGAGCAGATTCTGCAGGTGGATCTGTAGCTATACTGAGAGTATCTGCTTCAAATTTCTGCTCTAGGGCTTTGTGACCCCAAGTCATAATCTCCTCTGTAAACTCTGCTCTGTTCTTGCAGTACTTCTGCTTCTCTGTGGGTTCACTGGGCTAACCACGAGTCTGGGCAGCACTCCATCTGCGTATTCCCCAGAACTGTGCACAGTTTTTCTTGCCTGGGTCACCTGATTGTTGCCTAACCTTGTGGAGATTCCTCCATATAGGGAGCCACATTCAAATTGATAGTCCTTTGACTTTATCTGTCTCCCTTCCCCTTAAGGGTTATGATAGGATCCATTGAAAGCTTCTGGTATTTTGCCTTCAGCTGGAAGAGTTTCTATAGCAGATGGAGTTTTTTTTTAATTTTTCAACTTTTTTCCACCCCAGATTCTTATTTCTACTGCTTCCCTGCAATTTCTCACGTATTCCAGCCAAACATCTAGTATAAAACCTGAGGGACCAAGCCAGACCAGGAGTGAAACTGAGTCTGAATATTCACATAGACTGGAGAAGACATCAGCTTCCTGACAAAGAGCTTCTTCCAAAAGGAAACACAGGCTAATGTGCCAGAAAGTAAAGAACAAATGCCAAAAAGACTCCATCTCATGTATGTGGGACCCATTTTTGTTTTGTGTTTATATACAAAATTAAGACTCTCCCTCCCTCTAGGAATCAAAATGACTTTCAAACTTAACATAAGGAAGCAGATAACTGCTCTGAGCTGTGTTTACCAATAGACATGTCTGGGTCCTCACATTGGTGGCCAGGCACAGGCAGCTGTCCCCGACCAGATGTACCATGTACAAAAAGAACCAGCTTTCAGCTGGAAAAGCTTGGATGAATTATTCATGTGCTTAGGAATCAGCCAGTGTTAGGAAATCTCTCACCCTTTGTATCCTAAAAGCTGACGGCTACTTTCCTATGTCTCCTTCCCCCTTCACTTTTCAGTTGCTAGAATCTGGCAGGTCATCTGGGCTGAAACCCAGGGTTTCTGCTTATTTGCAGTTTGACACCAAATAAGTAACTTTTTACCTCTTATGGTTTTATCATCTGGAAAATGGAAATGATTCATCACAGGGTTGTTGGAGAGGTTACATCAGATCACACAGGAAACATCAGGAAAACGTGTAGGAACAGAAGTGCCAAGTGCTTCTTTCCATATAGTGAGGACGGTGATGTCAAAGTAAAGATGTTCTTTGTATCTATAGAACAAGATAAACAGGATGTGATTTAAATATCTACCATTTTTAGAAAGCTTTCCTGTCAGCAAACCCTTCTGTAGTCTCACTTGAAACAAAAATGAAGTGACAAAGGGCAACTGACATTATTTCTGTTGCACAAGGAGGAACAGGGAGATTTTGGAACAGACGCCTAAAAGCAGAGGTGCTGGGGCTAAGTTCCAAGGCTTTTATGCATCCTCAGACTATGTTTGCTAACTCCTTCTTATTTGTTCTAAACTCTTCACAGACAAGTCTGGCATAGCTGCTTCTAAGTCACAAAATAGCCAACCAGAAGGAAGAGCAGCAGGACGTTTATAAATCACTGACAACTGATTATTTTGTAACTGTAGTGATATTATAAGTTAACACTGGCCTCTGACAGCTAAATTAGCAAACTAATATGATCTGTCTCCAGCTAGCCAGCAAGCCACTGTGAATGAATTGGAGCTCAGGGAGTTTAGCTCACCAAAGTCCTATTTTGTAACTGGTAAAGGTTTTGAAATAAGGCCAAAGCCTCTTCTATATTCTCTCCATGGAATTAGTTTTTCCTTTATCCTTTACTCCTTGGCAAGAGTTTTGTGACAGTAATTAGCCTAATTCTGAGGAATGAAATTCCCAGAGTTTTAGATGTTTTCTTCTACCTTTTCTCTACTAAAAAAAAAAAAAAAATTGATGAAGCTACTCACCAAAATCTGTTTTATAAATATTTAAGCTTCCAGTAATTCTTGAGTTTCCTAACTATCTCTCTAGCAGAATATTTCAAGTCTTGGTTTTCATCTGGGGTCAGACAACACTCCTAGGAATGCTTTGGGGAAATATTCAGCATCCTGTGGAAGAATGTCACTGAGGGGTCTTCAAACAGCTCATCCCTCTCTAGACCCTCTATTCCTGCTAGACAGCAGAGAGAGCTGTGGGAGAGCTGCTGTCTACACAGATGCCTTCTGACAACCTTGTCCTCCCCTGCCACCCCATGCCGAAAGTGGGTGGGAGAGTGAAAAATTGGGGTAGAATAAGGTAGGGGGAGAAATATTTCCCTTCTCGTATTCCTGAGAGGCCTTTTATTCCCTGGTCCCTCTCCCACCTTTTGGTGTTGTTTCTCTGGACTTAGAGTTCCAGCTTCTCTTGGGACCCTTCTTGGAAGCCAAGAGCCAGTGTGGGAGGCAAGAAGCTGAGTCTCCCCAGACGACAACCCAGCTGTTGAGGAGCAAAGCAAAGAACAGGGTGGAGACTGACTCAAGCCCCAGGCCAGAGGTGGAGGCTGCTTTCTGAATCACCCACCCTTTTTTCCACTGAGACAATGAGGAAAATAAACATCCAGACCAGTTTCCAGCCAGCTCTGAAATTCCTGTTCCCTTAAAAAAAAAAAAAAAGTGTTATTATGAGCAGTTCTGAAGTATTAGATCTGCTTCATTATTATTATTTGTTCTTGTTTGCAACTTGGTCTAGTCACCCAAAAAAACAGGTCTTGAATTGAATATGAGCCCCATAAATCTTCATAGAACTCTCTGCACCCCTGACCTTCAGGAAAGTCCAGACTCTGGAGGAGGAAAAGGTGACTGGGAAAAACATGACCCCTTTCTCCATTCTAAGCCTTGATTCTTCTTCCTGTTCTATTTATACGAGACACTCCCCCTCACCTCCCTAGCCAACCAGCATAGATTAAGTCTAGTGTTACCTGCCAAAACCCACAGACTGCGAAGTAGGAGCAGTCTGGTCCCAAATTCTCAACTTTGGAAAGCTCCCAGATGTGTCTTGAGATTCCCTGCTCCTACCCCTCCTTTTTTGTTGCTATTCATGGATGACTTCTGATTACCCATTGTGAAGAAAGGTAATAATGATTTGTTGAAATTACCAGAGTACATTCCAAAATTCTGTCTAACTTCAATTTTGGACTTATAATAATGGTAGAACTAGAATTTTTTGTTTAGTGGAAGAGGTGTTTGTATTAAAAGGTTGTCTTAGATCCCTGAAAATCTTAAGTCTGATTAAATATCCAGTCATATATATTCTTTTTTTAATTAAATATTTTCTTTATTTATATTTCAAATGTTGTCCCCTTTCCTAGTTTCCCCTCTGAAAATTCCCTATCTTCTCCTGAACACAGACCCGGAAGTCCTCTACTTTATGTGTTGGGGGCCTCATAGCAGCTGGTGCATGTTGTCTGTTTGGTGGTCCAGTGTTTGAGAGATCTCAGGGGTCCAGATTAACTGAGACTGCTGGTCCTCCTACAGGGTCACCCTCCTCAGCTTCTTTCAGCCTTTCCCTAATTCAACAACAGGGGTCAGCAGCTTCTGTCCATTGGTTGGGTGCAAATATCTGCATCTGACTCTTTCAGCTGCTTGTTGGGTCTTTCAGAATGCAGTCATGATAGATCCCTTTTTGTGAGCTCTCCACAGCTTCAGTAATAGTGTCAGGCCTTCGGACCTCCCCTTGAGCTGGATTCCACTTTGGGCCTGTCACTGGACCTTCTTTTCCTCAGGCTCCTCTCCATTTCCATCCCTGTATTCTTCCAGACAGGAACAATTATGGGCCAGAGATGTGACTGTGGGATGGCAACCCCATCCCTCACTTGATGTCCTGTCTTCCTGCTGGAGGTGGGCTCTATAAGTTCCCTCTCCCTACTATCAGGCATTTCATCTAAGGTCCCTCCCTATGAGTCCTGGGAGTCTCTTACCTCCCAGGTCTCTGGTGCATTCTGGAGGGTCCCCTCAACCTCCTGTTTTCCAAGGTTGCCTGTTTCCATTCTTTCTGCTTTTCCTCAGGGCTTCAGTCCTTTTACCTCACCCAGTACCAGATCAGGTTCCCCTCTCCCTCGGACTCCCCCCTACCCATTCACTTTCCCTCCCAGGTCCCTTCCTCCCTCCCCACTTGTGATTGCTTTCTTCTCCCTCCCAAGTGAGGATTGCATCCTCACTTGGACACTTCAACTTGTTGACCTTTTTGAGTTCTGTGGACTGTATCTTGGGTATTCTGTATTTACCCACATATTAGTAAATACATATCATGCATGTCCTTTTGGGTCTGAGTTACCTCACTCAGGATGATATTTTCTAGTTCCGTCCATTTGCCTGCAAAACTCAAGATGTCCTCATTCTTAATAGCTGAGTAGTATTCCATTGTGTAAATGAACCACATTTTCTGTATCCATTCTTCTGTTATGAGACATCTAGGTTGTTTCCAGCTTCTGGCTATCACAATTAAGGCTGCTATGAACATAAATGCAATCTTAAATGCAATACAATACCTGAAAGGGAAGAAGATTACAAGTTGAACAAGACCTAAATGTTTTTCTCCCATGCTTTTCTGTAGAGGCTTGAACATAGTGTGAAAATCCTGACTGTAGTAGATACCGCAAAACATGGACCTCTGGGCCAGTATTGAATTAAGAATAATTTAATCAGTTAATGGCAAAATAAAAAATGAGGAAAATATAGTTGGTTTTATAAAACCAAGTGTGACCCAATTTTAAAAATTAATTTTATTCAATAGAACCTCTCTGAATATGTAAAATGACAATCCTACTAAATGATACTTTTCTCTGTTAACACCATTAAAAATGGCAGCCTCATTTTTAAATGACCATTTCTAAAAGTACACAGAGAAAAACAGAGGCTACAGTTTAATACAAGACTAGAATAGGGGCATTTGGAATTCGTGATTTGGAGGTGCTGCTATGTGTCAAGCCCCTCTGGTCTCCATTTCTGCTTCTACAAACATGCCCCAGACCTCTGAACTCCACCATCAAATTCAGCATATGCACACAGCACTCTAGCATGATATCTATGCTATGGGGGGGTCCTTCATCCCCTTTGATAAGTTCTGGACCTGTTCCTCTGTTCTAGTTAGGATCAATCCTGAGATTTTTGCCTCATTTTCTTTGCCCTGTTAATCTTTTTTGCAGTCTTCAATCTCACCTCGAATGGACCTGTCCAGGTTTTAATTTGGTTCTTCTCATAGATCAGAGTCTTTCCAGACATTAAGTCATTGCCCAAGGCCTCACTGCCCACTGGGAGGTGTCTGGGTTTCAGTGGTCTGTCCACCTGAATTTCTGAAGAAAATCTGCTTCTGCTTCTCCTGAACACATCTCCTCTTGGACTCTGAAGCCACAGTTTTAAACGTTCACTCAGTCAGCCTATACCATGGAGTACCTGCTTTTTTGTTGTCTCAGCCAAACTTCCTTTGTAATCCTTATCTTTGTTTGGGTTTGAGACATATACCTGAGGCTGGTCTGCCTCCAACTTTCAAGTGCTGGGATTGTAGCCCACACTTGGCTTGGATTCTTCGTGGGTACTCTGCCTCCTTGTTAGCAAGATTACATACTATAAATTGAACAATGGCTGACTCTGTGCCAAATTATGTCTGACAGTTGCTGTTTTTTTAAATTAGGTTAATATCAAATGTGAAATTTAATTGTTTTTAATTACGTATCGGAATTTAGCTTCACTATCAAGCCCCATCTGGCCACTAATTGAAATAGATATTCTGATACAGTTCACTTAAATTATTTAGTTGTACTGTTTGACTATAACTTTGAAAGTTGTCATATAATCTATTTTGTTTTCAAATTCTAACTCATTTCCAAATGTTGTTTTGAGAAATCTACTGTTGGAATAGGAAAGGAGCATCAAAAAATTCTAACTTTAGGACTGGAGAGACAGCTCAGCAGTCAAGAACATTGGCTGCTCATCCAGAGGACCTGGGTTCAATTCCCAGTGCCCACATAATAGCTCAAAATTCTGTAACTTCAGTCCCCAGGGATCTGACTCCCTCTTTGGACCTCCACAGGCACTAGGCATACATGTGGTCCATATACAAAAATGGCAAACTATTCACATATATTCTTTTTAAAAAGAAATTCTAACTTTATTCATAGGAGTTAGACCAAAATAACTGAAATTCTAAATATTGAAACATTGCTACAAAAATTTAATTTAGAAAAGTAAAAAAAAAAAAAAAAAAAACAAATTTATTTTATTTAATATGTGTACTACCTCCTCCCCGCTTTTCTGGATGCCTACAATGACCACAATTCTTCATGGTTGCAAATCTCATTATCCAGAACAACCATCCAAGACAAAGGGAATAAATAGAATAGACTAGAAGACTTCTGGAACAGGAGATCTTGAAAGGTCCTTAGAGAGTTCTTAGTTATGAACTCTTCAAATAACAGCACATCCAGAGGTCAAGACAGAGGAGCAGTTCTGTTCAGGGTTGTACTGCTGGCTAGCAAAGGTAGAATGAAAACTCATTTAGTCAACAATTAAGTAATGCTTGATGGTGACAGCATCTTACATTTTAAGATGTTCATATATAAACTAGATGTGGTGCCACAGGGAGATCCTAGTTTTAGGCCAGCCTGAGATACATAGGAGAACTCTGTCCCAAAAACAAAAGACACTGCATATACAAACATGTATGCATTAGTGTAGAAGGCCGATTGATTTCTTATGGTTCTGGATAGCAAACCTGTGGCACCGTTATATGCTAGGCAAATACTCTATCTCTAGAATACATCCCCAGCCCTTACAAAACCAACTCCATGCATAGTACTGTAGAATCATGTTATGTTGGTAAGCCTAATCTTAACATATCAGTTACGTTGGTTTGTTTCTCTGCCTCAATTTTGCTCTTCATCAGTAAAATTTTAAAATCTTTACAATGTTATTATGAAAACTGAGAACCTCCTTAAAACTAGAGTATAGGTGGGTTTTTTATTTATTTATTTATTTACATTATGTATGTGAGTACACTGTTGCTGTCCTCACATCAGATCAGATGGTTGTGAGCTACCATTTGGTTGCTGGGAATTGAACTCAGAACTTCTGGGAGAGCAGTTATTACTCTTAACTGCTGAGTCATCTCTCTAGCCCCCAAGGATAATTAGTATAAATACACAGTAAGCATTACTAAATTTCTGTGTTATGAATGGCTAATAAACTTCTGCTGCCTTCTCTATGATCTTCAGATAGCCTTCATGGGGTTTTGTTGCTACTACAGTTAATTTTATTCTAATTTCTTTGTTGTTTTTGCAGTTGTTTTGCCTATTTGTTTTTTTTTTTTTTTTTTTTTTTTTTTTTTTTTCTTTTTTTTTTTTTTTTTTTTTTTTTTTTTTTTTTTACATTTCAAATGCTATTTGTTTTTGAGGTAGAGTCTCTCACTGTGTTACTCAGGCTGGTCTCCAAACTTCTGGGTTTAAGCAATCCTAACACNTTTTTTTTTTTTTTTTTTTTTTTTTTTATTTGTTATACTTTATTTTTTTTTTTTTTTATTATTTTCTTTATTTACATTTCAAATGCTATTTGTTTTTGAGGTAGAGTCTCTCACTGTGTTACTCAGGCTGGTCTCCAAACTTCTGGGTTTAAGCAATCCTAACACCTCAACACATTCCAAGGAGCTAGGACTATAGGTGCCCACCAACTGCCTGGCTCATGGATCACAACAGCCCTTTGAAAACCCTGCTACTTTTAAATTTTGTAGTTTCCTAAATAATTCTTGTCTCTCTTTTGTTCAAACCTGAAGTAATTTTGTTGCATATGATTAGTTTGTTTATCAAATAAAGACTACTGACATTCTTGGTTTGAAGTGAATTATACTTTTGAGTAATTAGAGTGTTCAAAAATCAAGGTGTCTGTTGTTATGTTTTAGTGGTCCTTGGGATCAAACCCAGGACCTTCCCCATGCTAAGCAAGCATCTCTTTAAATGAATTACTACTAATAGTGAAACAACCAGTTTTTAGAGCTTACTATAAAATACAGTGTTCTAAACATCTTCCTAATTATTAATTCTTACAATACTGGGATCAGATGTCTTTATTACTGTTATAATAATCTCCCATTTTATAAATAAGGAAACAGTGGCACAGAGATGTTAAATAGTTTTTTTCTAGTTCACATAACTAGAAAACAAAGGAGCTGAAATTTACACCTAAACTATTTGGCCCTAGAACCTGTATTTTTAACTATCAAGCCATACTAAATTGTAGATATAGGTCCTTAACTCATGTGTTACAGTGCCTTTCTGGAGGCTTCAGCAGACAGGCAGAGACCTGGATGAGTTATTACTATCTCCACTCCTTAGTGGGGGCTGGTCTCCCTTACTTCAAGACATCCCAGAGACTACTTGTTGCCTATGATTTCACCCGGATCCAGCTTTTGCCTTTGACCTAAACGGTACCTTCAGTTTCTTTACACTCGGGACAGATCTCTTCACTCCTACTAGAATACATTTTATTATCAACACAGCTGCATGTCTGTCTGGGAAACTTGGTCAAGGGTAGATAAGAAGAAATCATTTGTTCATGAAGCACTATTATGTCCACCTAGTATTTACAAAAGTTTAGATACCCTGAAAGATTATTGGATAAATTAATGTGAGGGCTTCAGGAAGACAGTGAGAGGAAGCAGGTAATACCCAAGAGTAGGATGCTGGCCTGATACCTGTAAAGGAGAGAAGGGAAGAAAAGGGACCAGCCTGCAACACAGGGATATGATAAATTTAGCCAGTCAGTGCAAGTTCTTCAGCCAAAGGCATGTGTTAATGAAATTTCATATTTCATATAAATAACCCTGTGCTGGTACTTCTGGCACTGATGAAAACAGTTCACAAGTTCAGCCTCCAGGGGAACGCAGGGAGGAAGGGATGCAGAAGGCTGACTGTCCAGATTGTCAATCAACTATGCTCCCCATATTAGATCTCAGAGGTATGATTGCTTTTGTTGCCTTGAGGGAGTTGTTTGTTATCCTTTTCTGTTTTGTTTTGTTTTTTAAGATCAGGGTCTCATTGTATAGCCCTGGCTACTCTGGGACTCACTGTATATACCAGGCTAGTCACCAACTCCAACTCCAACTGTGTCTTCTGGGAGTAAAGGCATGTGCCACTATGCCAGCTCAGAGGCCTGTTTTTACAGCCACATTGAGACATCAGAGATTAACAGGACATGTAGGTTTTAAACCTCTAAAAGAGCTTATAGTCAAGTAGAAAGAGACAAAGGGAGTAAGTGATAGCAATAAGTACTTTGGTGAATGAGATCAGGTAATGTGGTAAGGAGTGACTAGAAAGCTGGTTAAGTCTACAGGGGAGGAAAGACTTCTTTGTTGGTTATCAGAAAATAATAATTGTGTTTTTAATTCTGTTTATCAGTCCTTTGTGATTTATATAGCATGTGCTTCTCAACTCTCCTCCCTGCCTCATGTGTAGCTGTGTTAGCGAACACTCCACAAGTGATGGCGGGCCTGTGTAGTACATATGATTTTAATGTGTTTGCCCTCTCAGTTATTTAAAATGTATATCTCCTATTTTGGACACTACTAAAAAAACTAAAGATGCTGGAGCATCAAGGGCAGACCTGAACTTTGACTGGAAAGTTGGAGCAGTAACGGCAGGTTAGTGTGGGTACAAAACTAGAGACCATGGCTGAGGAAGAGCTTCCAACTGCACGCTAGGTCCTACCAAGCCCCGTGCCTGCAGTCCTTGACTTCCCACAGGAAGGCTAGTTGACTGCATTTACACCCTGGAATAGGTCCTGTCTAGTCAAATACTGAAAGTTTAGGAACAAGAAATTAAAGATCTCCCATTCCAGATTTCTCCTACAGTGAGGTACTGAGGAGGACTTTAGAGCACCTTTGTGCAGGAACCACAGATATTTCTTCCTAGAAAAATTTAGTAGTTGTTTAAAAACTTTACAAATTAAAAGCTCTTGGACTCATTCAGTTTCATACCAAGTACACCAAGATCTAGGCTCCAACATCACAATGTCTCTCCTGAAGCTGATGTTTCCTCAGTTGCTTTTGTTTGCTTCCTAGTTCCTAGGAAGCTAGAGGTCTTGGACTCCAAGCCTCACATCCAAACTTATCAGTTTAAGCCTGTTGTTCAATTATCCCACTGCTAATGAGCCTCCATAAGCTCCCATAATTATGCCTGACACTGGAGTTTACACCAGTTGTCAACTGTCTCATTGAGAGTCACTGTGAAAGAAACAAAAACTCCCTCATAAAGTTGATTAGCTTTAAGTATTGTTAATTTTTTGTGTGTTTTTGTAGAGTTTTTCAGGTATAAAATGCATCACTAAAATCTGAATTTATGGTACCCACTAGATGGATTGATTCCCCTGGGAATACTAATGGGTTCCCAGAGCTCCTTAGGGGAAGGATGGAAGTACTCCCATGAATATAAATTAGCTCTTTGCTTCTATGGTATGAGCTCATAAAGCAAGAACAAGATCCACACTTTTAAACTGGCCTGAGATTTCTAGCATAGTCCCTATAGTAAATGCTCATGACTCTCAGAAAATGACAAGATGTTTCATTCTAGTGGCTGCAAACATATGTGGTCTTAGGTACCATGCCCAGCACTATATCCCACCCCACCCCCCACCCCACCCCCAAAAAAGCTTTATTTAAAGTATGAATGAACACTTTGAGGGAACTACCTTTAAACTGGGACTGGGACCCCTAACCATTCCAAGCCCCACACAAAGGAACAGGAGAAAGGTAGATATGCCTGGTAAGAGGAGGACAAAATGAGAGATCATTTGATCTCTTAAATGAGCAGGACAATTCCTGATTAAATACCTTCTCCAAAACCAGAAACATATATAATGTGTGTATGTTTCTGAATGAAACTTCACAAAGTGAGAACAGTTTCTTCCAGCCAAAGAGAATTTGGAGCCTGGAACTGGTCATTCATTCTACTGATGTAGGGAGAAAAAAAACTGACTTAACTTACTCCTTATCCAAATCCAGGTTTTTGCTATGCCTGGAACACTGTGCTAAGCATTATCAGAGAAACAATGATCTAGAGCCGGACTTTTAAAGCTTGTAGTCTTGTATTAGATGACATATTTGTGAATTCCCAACTAAAATACATAGTAAAACTAAGTACTGTGAAAGATGGAAAGAAAGGCATAATTAATTCCTACTACAGACCTAATGTAAGACATTCATGTCTCTAAATGGAGCTCTGGGGTGAAGAGAATTCTCTAAGGATATGTAACCAAGTGCCACAGCACTAAGCTACAGCCACTCACTGCTGTCCTGTTTTTTTCCTGTGCATTTTACAGAATCAATTCAGCTAATATATCCCTCAGGGTCATATGTACCAAGGTCAGGATGTTGGAATTTGGCTGTCCTAAGCACTCAGATATTCTTTCTCAGATATTCTTTCATAGAGGCAGTTGGAGAATTGTGGTCACAGAAAGGTCTCCTGGGATCTCATGTTGCTGTCTGTCTCTGTCACCTCTTTCAGCTTCCTCTGCTTTATGGTGATTATAAATACTAGAAAACATATTTTAAACTTGGAGAATTGTTTATAGTAGTTTTAAGTTTGATCTAACATATGTTTACTTACTGTGAAAATATGAGGAATGTCATAAACTTAGAGAAAAAAAAACCTCCAGGCAGCCAGTTTTCTGGTGATCAGATCTTATGGCTTCTTATGGATAACACATACTGTCAAGAATACTTCCTTATTCTTAGTTATACCATGTTCTTTGGGACCAAGAGATTTGAATTCTGATGCCACGGTTCATTTCTGACCTCAATATATAGTCTTGGACAAGTAGTCTCCCTTCTCTGAGCCACTATTCCTTGAATTGTAGATGCAAGATTTGGGGAGGGCTGGGAGTAGTGAATGAGGAAGCAGGCTCCAGAGGCTCTTCTGCTTGCCACTTGCCAAGGTTGTCTATTCAGTGCAGCCCATATCTTTGTTTGTCCTTGTTGTTAGGAATTACCTCTCCTGATTATGATATTTATTGAAAGACTAGAGAACTATGCCTTTGTAAGTAATTTCAAGCTTGTGATTATGACTTCAAATGACTGAAACTATCAAACTAGTCTTGCCCTGCACATTTGTTACTGGTCTTGCATCTTTTTCTACATCTATTTGGTTTTCTAGTTAACTTTATAATAGGAGTTCTCACCACTTATGATCCTATACCATTCTGTTTTTGAAATTCATCAACCATTTTCTCTCATTAGACTTTTGTAAGTTCACTTCTACTATCTCACTTCTTGGAATAAAAGCCAAACCGTTTAATGAGAATTAAATAATTGCTGATTATTGATTGAGTGTGTGACTGGGTGGTAGCGCACTCACCTAGCATCTATGAGGCCCTGGGTTTGATGCAAAAACAAAAATGCTGTTTGCCTATATTTCCTCTCACTGAATCCTTCAAAGAACTCTGCACACTCCAAGTTCTCCCTGGCATTTGGCATGTTATCATGGGAAATGAAGCACACAATGACATCAAAAGCTTTGCTAACATGCTAAAGTGACTTTAGAACCTGAATCCATGTTTCTAGAGAGTCTATTTCAGTGTTCTTTCTGTTACACGCTGTTGCTTAAAAGTTAACTGTGAGTAGTTGTTATGAACAGTCAATCAGAACACAGGTGAGTTTCAGTTTATAATTTTAGTGATACAAAGAAAAGGGTTGGAAGCATATGTTCCTTCATTTAACTCTCAGAGGCTGCTTTACACTTGAGATTTCAGTGAGTCCTAACCCTTGATTGCTAAGCCAAATCAGAGGATGATAACCTACATCTCCATGGGTATGTGGTTTATTGGATTTTCACTGGGATCAATTTTCTGTAATCAATGTGAACCCTTATTCTAATCCAACCTTTCCTTTTATAAATAGAAAGATAAAACTCAGGTAGATGAAATAGCAGGCCTAGGACTAGACTCTCATTCTATTCCTTGACTCTGCTTCCCACAAAGCTAATACTGTTTATCTACTGTGATCTCGTGAAACTCATTCGCCTATGAAAGTAAGGATGAGATTTGAAAATAGAGCTTTTTTCAGATGTTGTCTTTGGCTTTTCTAGCTGTATGACTATAAAAATAACTTTTTTCAAACAATAGATTAATTATTGATACACATTACATATAAATTATATAAAAGAGGATTTAAATATATTATGTAACTACACTCTGTCTTCAAGCAACTTGCTTTAAAGCAGTTGAAAACAGGAGGGTGAAATATATATGAGCAAAATTACACCACATATGTTATACTTCAAAACAAAAAATATTACTGGAGAGAAAAAAGGGCATTATGTAGCAATGCTAGGGTTAATCCACTAAGAAGACTCTTAACAATACTGAGGAATATGACCCAAGTATATGAGATAATGGTTATACATAAAAGTAACTTTTATACACCTGATATAATTGTTGTCTCAGAAGCTTATTGCCTTCTGCTAACCTAGACCTAGTTCTGAAATCTTCTAGCCTCTGTACAGTGTAATTTAGGCCTAGAATGTATTCAGCCTCTGAAACTTACTGCTGAATAAGTTCACCCTTTCTAACTCTTTCTGATCTCTGGCTGGCTGGTCAATTCATCTATTCTGGCCCAAAACTCCTCTCCAAGGTGACTGATTCAGTCTGGCTTCTCTGAGCTTCTCCTGAATTGCTATGCGTGGCCTCATACAAGCAACCCAATCTCAGAGTTTCACCATATGATCACATGTCCTGCAATATATGACTCTAATTTTTTTATAACTTTTCAGAATCCTTTGCTTGCTAAGATTTATTTTTATTTTTAATAATATATGTACATATAATAGTGTGTGTGTGTGTGTGTGTGTGTGTGTGTGTGTGTGTGTGTGTGTAGATTGTGCATGGAGTGGTCAAATAATTATTTTTATCCCTTCTCTCTTACTAATTTTTACCCCAAGAAGTCTCCGTGGGTCTCAGAATCCAGACACATGGACACCAAAACTGGAGCCTAGGCTGGACCCAAAGCCTGCCTCTTCTAATTCGAGCTCTTTGGACATAAGTGTATAGGTATATGACTACAGGTGTTTATAGAGGCCAAAGCTGTCAAATTACCCTGGAACTAGAGTTATTTGTGATTGTAAGCTGCCCAATGTGGTACTAGAAATCCAATTCCTGTCCTCTGCAAAAGCAGTAAGAACTCTTCCTCACTGGATAACTAGAAACCCTTTGTAAGTTCCTAATAAATGATATAAATGATAGCTGTAACTTATGGTCACTGGTGTCCTTTCTGTTCTTATTAGTCCCCCATGCAGCATATAAGGTAGTTGACTAGAACAATGACAGTTACTGTCTTGCTTGTCCATGCATCCAACTCATCCTTCTTGGCCATCTCAAGGCCTCACAGAAGGGCTGAGTAGTGTGCTAAATACTTTCTATAGAGTGATCTCTAATCCTTCCATGTCTAAGCCACTGAGCTCAGAGTTAGAAGAGGCAGGCTTTGGGTCCAGCCTAGGCTCCAGTTTCTGTGTCTGGATTCTTAGACCCACTGAGACTTTGAGGGGTGAGGATAATTTTGGGAGGAGGGATAAAGATAAAAAGGGCATTCGGATAAAGGAACTAGTCATAATTTGGCCAATCATCTTTTCCAGAAACCCCTGCCAGCTCTCCTTTCCTGCCCCTGTTATCGCCAGCTTGTTGATGGCTGGATTGGCCTGAGCAGAGCTCTTCTACTGAAACCCTCTGTGCTTCCCTACACTGCAGTTTTGCAATGGGGTGGGAGGAGTACTTGCATGCTGGGCAGGCTTCCCAGGGGTGGTTGTAGAAAGGAAGGGGGTGATTTGTAAGGCCCTAAAAAGAAGCCAGAAAGAAAGGGAAAAAATAAAACCCTGCTTAAAAGAAAACAAATTGACTCAGACATTTGCAGCCGTTATCTTTAGTCTAGACTCAAAGATAGAAGTCAGGCCAGGAGTCTGGAAACCTCCCTTTTCTTGCTGTGTTACTGTGTTCCTAATGACCCAAGACATATCATTGCAACAGCATGCCCATCTCATATGAAACCAAAAACATCCCAGCCATACAGTGTCTAATGTTTTTCCTTTATTTGTAACATATTTACTTCTCTTAAAAGATTCCAGGTGATAAAAAACAAATCTTATTAACATATTATTTTTATACAGACACACAAACACACACACACACACACACATATATACACATACATACATACATAATATGTCAACCCTGAAAACAGCCACATAAGATAGGGATATAGGCCAGGCCTTATCCTTCCAACTGAAGGCAGGAACTAAAGCGCTAAACTGAACATGATTTCAGTCAGATGATGGCAGAACCAGACTTGGGTCTGGGTAGGCTGACTCCCGTTCAGACATGAATGCCAACTGTCTGGAAAGGATTTTCCAACCCATTTGGGTCTCTAAGTCATAGTGATTATGGGATGAATGAGATACCACTTTAGTGAGGACTAAGTGTTTACCAAGTGTTCAGTTTTCACTTAAGAAAGAAATAAGGAAAAAAATAAAGGTCAAATGAGCTTTGTAAGGTTTTTTTTTGAGGCAAGTCTCACTATGCAATCCTAGCAGGCCTGGAACTTGCTGTGTAGACCAGGTTGGCATTAAATACAGTGAGTGATCTTTCTCCTTCTACCTCCTTAGTTAAGCCTGGGTTAAAGGGGTATGCTACCATGACTGCCTCCCCACTTTTGTGACAGGGTCATTATGTATCCTTAGGCAACCTAGAACCCACTACATAGGCCAGACTAGCTTTGAACTCACAGTTATTCTCCTACCTCAACCTCCCAAGAGCTGGGATTATAGACATGAGCTACTATGCGTGGCACGTATATGTTATTATACTGGTCTTAATCTCTTGCCCACACTAAATAATGTGCTAGGGATTTGTGTGTGGGGAGGGGGTCTTGGTTTGTTTTCTATTGTTTTGTTCTGATGTTTAAGACATAATATCACTATATATCCCAGACTGACCTCGAGCTTTACGGCTTAGCCAAACATGACCTTGAACTCCTGGGACTTCAGGGCATATTACCATATCTAGATGTGTATGTCTTTTATAAATCATTTGGAGTACAAGCTATGTAGTTATTATGACAATCTAGTGTCTGATATTTTAAGCTAGTTTGATTGCTCAGAAGACGAAGTTTGATCCTTGGGATGAAACTCAGGTTGTCAGGATTGGCAGCAGGCACCTTTACATACTGAGCCACCTCACTGGCCCTCAACATTTCTGTGCATGTTCACTTTATAGACATAATTTTACATTTCTTTAGGACATATACCTTCATGTGGGACTTCTGGGTCATATAAATTTATCTTTTTGTATTTGATGAGTATATTTATCTTGTTGAGAAATTATCAAACTGTATGTTTAAAGCTTTAACAAGATAGAGTTCACCTACCATCAAATTCAATTAAGTATATAGTTGAATGTGTTGTTTGGTACTCATACAGTCGCGTAGGCACCTGTTTCACTGTTCCAGAAGCAGCCTCCCAGTCATGAGCAGTCACCACCACCATGCTCAGTCTTGAACATTCACTGGATTTGCTTTCTCTGTCTGTAGATTTGTCTATTCCAAACATTTCATATATATTATATTGTATGGTCTTCATCTTTTATAACTGGATTCCTTTACATAGTACATTGTTTTGAAGGTTCATCAAAATAGTGTGTATAGGTATTTTGTTCATTTGTATATCTAATAGTCCAGATTGTGGACTGTCATACTTTATCTAGCCATTCATTAGTTAGTGGGCAATTTGGGCTGTTTCTTTTTAAATTTCACTTATTCTTATGTGTTTATGTGAGTAGTTACATGTGTATATATGCAATGTATGTGTATCAGGTACCTTTGCTGGCCAGATGATAGCTATGTCTCCTGGAACTAACGTTAAGGGTGGTTATGAATTACTATATTGGTGCTAGTATCTTCAAGAGCAGCTAGTACTCTTAACCACTTAGCCATCTCTCCAACTCCACTTTGAGTGATTTCTACTTTATGACTTTCATGAACAGTGCTGTTAGAAATATTTATGTGGCCAGTCTGATCTACAGAGTGAGTTCCAGGACAGCCAGGGCTATACAGAGAAACCCTGTCTCGCAAAAAATAAAAAAAGAAAGAAAGAAAGAAAAAAGAAAAGAAAAGAAAAGAAAAGAAAAGAAAAGAAAAGAAAAGAAAAGAAAAGAAACATTTGTGTGTCAGGTTTTTGTTGTGTGTGTTTCAGTTCTATGCTCTCAGAAGACTACTGTAGTTAACAGTAGGGTATGCGGCACTAGTAATGGTTCACAGCTGAGGTGGGTAAGCTCCACCAAAGGCAAGTAACATACTTGTTCAGTTAAATAGCAAGCTAGAGGCAGTTAGAAAAGAAACTTGTGTGTGTGTGTGTGTGTATGTGTGCGTGTCTGTGTGTGTGTGTGTGTGTTATGTATTATACCATGAAGATTTTATTCTATGAAATATTTAGATATAATTTTGAAATTTTTAATTATAGTCTGGGATATGGAGTATTTCTTGTCTTAAGTCATAGCACTACTAAGCCAAGGAATCATCCCTATCTAGAACATAACATATAAAATGAATTATTTTTATATAAATGCAAGCAGTGAATTAATATGGTGGCTATATTTCTTTACTGTTGCTAGTTCCCAATAACTACACAGAGAAACCAAGGTTTATTTCAAGCTGCACCTCAATGGCTGTGTAGTTCGATGATTATATTGACCCCTAAATTAATCTGGATAGCTCCCAGCCATGATCTCAAATACTGCATATTATTACTTATCTGGTTCTTTGGGTTCAGATGTTTTTTCTCATGGTGTCTTCTCAGACCCTTTCCTCATTGCTCATCTTTTCATCCTCATCTCAGACCTGAAAGTGCCCCCACCTCTCCTCCTGCTGGCTGGTGGAAGCTTCTACCATATTCTCTCTTCTGCCTAACCATTGGGTGATCAGCATTTATTGAAAAGGCAAAGAATAAATGGTAAGAACTATTTACATAAATTTGAAACAGGAGATTCTTGGTATAAACATTACAATACCATGTCCAGCTTGAAACAAAATAAAAGGGCAGAAAATAAGCATTCTAATAACACAGGGGTAAACTTTACACAGTGTACAACAACATTATGCCTACACATACATGTAAAACATACTCCACCTACCAAAGGCAAGCTAGCTGACAGGAATAGCTATAGTGAACAAAGCAGAAAAGCACAGAACCCAAGCTGGCTGATATCCTGCCTGCAGCTGACAGGGAGAGTGAAGGCAGCACCTCCAGAGCTCCCTCTTAAGGTGCACAGGCTGTTCTTGATGAGGCACAGGGCTACAGGGATACTGTGCCTTCTATGTCCAGAATGAGAAAGCCTTATTCCAGTAAACTGAATTTGATTTATTATTATCATCATCACCACCATCCTGTAAATAAACAAGCTTGGGAGTCATTTGATTGTTTTGGAGAATTTTGAGGGGCTTGTAGTTGTTATGTGTTCACACACATGAACACTTTGTAATTAACTGCCTTTTATATTTTAAGATTTTTTTAACATAGTTCTATTATTTCTCCCTTCTCTTTCCTTCCTCCAAATCCTCCCATATCATCCTTTTTGCTATCTTTCCAAGTCATAGCCTCTTTTTTTCATTAATTGCTGTTTTACACCTGTCTGCAAGCATAACAGTATCGTTAATATTTGTCAGGGATTGGTTCTTGCCCATGGGATATGCTACTATTTGGGGCAGTCATTAGTTAGCCATTCCCTGCGGCTGTGCTTCATCTTGATCCCTGCACATCTTGTAGGCAGGACTCATTTTAGGTTGAAGGTTTTGTGGATGGGTTGCTGTCTTTATCCCTGTACTGGAAGTTCTGCCTGGCTAGAGGAGGTGGCCACTTCAGGAGTCTCAGCTAGAGTCACTGCCATAGACTTCCTGGAGCCTCCCCCATCCGGGACTCTGGCACATCCTAGAGATGCCCCCATCCTGCCTGCCCAATTTCTATTCTTTCCCCTGATCTCCCTACATGTGATCCCCAAACCCCATTCCCCTCCCCATCCCCTCTCCCACACAGTTGCCTCCATCCATTCACTTCCAATGTCTATTTTATTTCCCCTTCTGAGTAAAATTCAAGTATCTTCCCTTTGCCCTCCTTGTTATTTAGCTCCTTGGGCCTATGGATTGTAGCATAGATATCTTCTACCTAATGGCTAATATTCACTTACAAGTGAGAACTTACCATGCATGTTCTTTTAGGTCTGAGTTACCTCACTCAGGATGATTTTTTCTAGTCCCATTCATTTGCCTACAAATTTCATGTTCTTGTTTTTAATAGCTGAGTAGTATTTCATTGTGTCAATGAACCACATTATCTTTATCCATTCTTCACTTGAGGGACATCTGGGTTGTTTCCAGTTTCTGGATATTACAAATAAAGCTGCTATCAACATAGTTGAGCAAGTGTCCTTGTAGTATGTTGGAGCATCTTTTCAGTATATGCCCAGGAGTGGTATAGCTGAGTCTTGGGGTAGAACTATTCCCAGTTTTCTGAGAAACTGGCAAATTGATTTCTAGAGTGGTTGTACAAGTTTGCACTCCCACCAGCAATGGAAGAGTATTCGCTTTGCTCCACATCCTTGCCAGCATGTGCTGTCCCCTGAGTTTTTTATCTTAGCCATTCTGATGGGTGTAAAATGGAATCTTAGAGTCATTCTAATTTGTATTTCCCTAATGAGTAAAGATGTTGAACATTTCTTTAAGTGTTTCTCAGCCATTAGAGATTCCTCTGTTGAGAACTCTCTGTTTAGTACCCCATTTTTAATGGAGTTATTTGGTTTATTTATGTTTAACTTCTTGAATTCTTTGTATATTTTGAATATTAGTTCTCTGTCAGATGTAGAGTGAGTAAAGATCTTTTTATTTACTCAGTATTTTTTTAAAAAAATATGTGTATTGAATATGCTGCAATAGGTATGTGTATTGGAGATACAGAGACAATTGGATCATATGTCATTTACTAGCACCATGTAAGACTGTGTATACCCTCTTGTCAGCATTGTGTCTCTCAGGCCTGTGAGAAGATTCAGCAGGTAAAAGCACTTGATGCTGGGTTTGACAGCCTGATTTCACACATACCCCAGATCCACGTGGTAAAAAGAGAAACAGCTCCCAGAAGCCAAGCACCAGGAAGTCATTACATAAATGCAGACAAGAGATATTTTGTGGATGGGTTTTTTTTTTAAAAAATCTCACTATGTAGGCAGTCACTATGTAGAGATCCTCTATACATAGGCTCCTCTACTCTCCTCATGTGCACTATGATATACATATCCAGTCACCAATACAAACATAGTTAAATAAATAGCAAATAAAGGTAATAAAGATTATGTGTCTCTTCCAATTCCATGTGTTGAGTTATGAACAAGGACACTGAGATTCTGAGAGGCAAATCACTTTAAAAGTAAATACACTGGATCACACAACTGACTTCGGGTCTGTGTTTAAGGCAAGGGTGGGCTGCAGAGATAAAGATAATCATACCTTTTATCTGTACACCAGACTGATAATTTATTGCAGGATGTGAGGGAAGCACTGAATGATAAGACAAAGGTTATGATAAAAGGTTAAGATAAAAAAAAAAGGCTCATTGTCAAACCAGGAACCTTTATTTTGAAGGCAATAAGAAATCAGTAACTGTAACTGAAGAATTAGTGCTTTATTATCTTGTAATAATAATACAAGAGACTGGTATAATTCTGAAAACCCTCTGAAGTGCAAAGAGAATTTGTAAGAAATACTGCGGAAGAAGTAAACAAGAAGATAGTTTTCAAAAGAGACAGAGCTCTGTAAATCATCTGAAGGAGAACAGGAAGCCGTTGTTAAGTGTGACAATGACAGACTGACATGAATGTTGAGAAGCCAGGGAAAGTCAGAGAGTGACTAGGTTTCTGGCTTTGACAACTGATGAGAAAAGGTATTGATGTGCTTCCCTGAGACAGAAAGTGATGGACTAAGGAGCCTGGCTTAGGTTCTGAGCTTAACTAGCTGATGGGACATAAAGGAAGAGGCCAGCAGGTAAGGGGTGATGTACCTTAGAAAGTTCCAGAAGGACTGAGCTAGAGATTGAAGTTTGAGAGTTATCATCATTTAGGTGGCATTTAAAGCTTAAGCTTAATAATAGACAATATACCTCCAAAGAAAGGCTTTACAGCCAGAGGGAAGTTATAGGAAAGTCGAAAACTAGAGTCTGAGGAATTAAGCGATAGACAAAGCAAGCAGAAGCCAGAAAGTCAACTGAGAGTATAGAACTTCATCAAAGGGTTTCTTTTTACGCCTCCCCTGTGTCTTCTCAGACAGAGCTTATGTTCCTCCCCTGGTGCCATGACTACTCTGTCCTTAGTATAAACTCTCTTTCATCCACCATTAGAGAGTTCATTTTGCAAATCTAATGGAATAATAAGTGCATTGATTCTGTTAACAAACATCCAGGTCACTATGAGACCTGTTATAGGAATTCATTTTGAAGATCAATACAGCTATCATGGAACAGTTTCTCCCTAGAGACTCGTTGACTTTCTCTCTTCTGTCCTGACAGAAGATGCCCTTTCCAGTACTAGGAGTGACTAGAATGTAATTAGTACTGTACAGCATGAATAAGCTGGTAATCCTGCCTTGGGCCATGCGGATAGTACAGCCTGAAATAGGTCAGAAAACAGAGTAGCTAAAGAACCTTGTCTCTTCTGATAGGATTTGAATGACTCTAGAAAGCCATCATTGCCCAAACTTTTCCTCCCTACCTAGCACATTATCTAAACTTATATCTTTATACCTTTATTTCTTGAGAATATGTTTCAAGGTTGGAATTTTAAAATACCAAATGTTTTATTTATGTAATCATGGACTAAGAACCCCCTATGTAGAACTATATTAGGTACATGCTAGGACTATATAGTAATAATCTCACTGACACAGTTCTCAGAAACCAAGTGCAAAGAAGCAAAATGACCATAGGTATAAACAAAGCATAAGCTGAAACCTGTCAGCTCCAAGAAAGGAAAAAAAGCATTCAGAAAGGTATTTGTGGGAATGTAATATCTGCATAGGATCTTGAAATCTTCGTATGAGCTTGCTAGAAGTGAGAAGGAATCCAGTCTGAAGGAACAGCATAAGGAGAAAGAATCAAAGAATTATTCCCCAACCCCCAAATGGGCAGCTCTGCTCAGGGGCTGACGATGCTTCCATCTGCTTCACTTATGTGTGGGGAGAAAGCAGGAAGTAGGTCAGACTAAGGAAATGTGGACTAAGCTTAAAGAGCCAGCCAAATGAATAATGCTTTGGGCTGGGGTGTAGTACTCTAAACCTTTATCTGTCCTTAAATACCTCACTTCCTTTCTAATACAACAGAGGAAAGTTTGAGATAAGAAGAAAAAAAGAAAGGCCACTGTAAAGAGAACAAAGCTGCCCTAGAAGATATGGAAGAGCACCAGGATGACCAAGAGTCTAGTCTGAAGGGACAGTTCTGCTTTTATTTGTGCTTTTATCATTATTGCACAGAGGCATAGTTTTGGACCTTAATCAGTGAGTCTTTAGTAAGCAATGTCTCATTTAGTGAAGCCAGAAGCTTTGAAGGAGGTAATAACAGCAGGAACCTGCCATACCCTAAATGGCTTCTTAGTCCTGGAAACCTTGACTGTGGTGACAGGAGAACAAAGAAAGGACAGCCAGCCAAGCATGATGGTGTACAACTTTAATCCCAGGATTAAAGTCAGGAGGCAGAGGCAGGCAGATCTCTGAATTAAAGACTAGCTTATCTACATATGAGTTCCAGGCCACCAAGAAACAACATACAGACATATAGAAAAACTAGAATCTTGGACTGTGTGCTTTCTGTTGAACACCTGCAAACCAGAACCCAGCCCTGTTTGTTATGTATAACACAGGAGAAGACCTTACCTAGTCTGAGTAGGAGGGCTCTGTAGGAAAAAAGCCTTAGTTTGCAGACATCCAGGAGGGGGAAGTTGAGGTTTCTAGTTTTTGTATACACTGGCAAGTTTTGCACACAGTGCTCACTTATTCATAAGTGCTGTTACCTAGACCAGAGGAAGGTCTGCCATGCCTCTGAACCTCACCAGAGGAAGGCTCGTGGGTCAGAGTCACTGAGGTCCTTGACAAGGCCATCGGCATGTCAACAGTATACATTCACTCCAATCTTCTCTGCTCCCAACAGGAGCTACCTACAGGAAGGAAGCATGGTGCTCACCCATCCAGAGTCTAGTCTTGTCACTCTAAGGGTCACTCTGGGATTGGATAGGCAAACCCCCTGGGGTAGAGCACATCAGGTCTAGGTTGTGATAACCTGGCCTTCAGACTATTCCTAAGCTTTTCAGAAGTATAACTCATCTCCCATTCAGCCAAGATGGCCACAATGCCCAACCTGCCTCCCTGGGAAGACAGTGGTAATGAGTGTCTGAGGGAGAGAATGTGGCAGCCATATTACTGTCTCTTATCCAAATACTTTTTTTTCTCTCTCTCTGACAACTGTCTTTAGGACAAGGACACTTTCCCTACTTTATTTCACTCACAAAGCCCTTTCTTCTTTTCACAGACTCCCTGAGGAACCTTTCTTCAGCCAGTCATGGTCCCCGCTCTTCTCCAGCTGAGTTCAGCTCCAGTCAGCACCTGCTCCGAGAACGGAAGTCCTCAGCTCCTTCACACTCTAGCCAGCCCACTTTATTCACGTTTGAGCCCCCTGTGTCAAGCCACATGCAGCCTACCTTGTCCACCAGTGCACCTCAGGAGTATCTCTACTTGCACCAGTGCATAAGCAGAAGGACAGAAAATGCAAGGTAGGAGACTGCCATGGCCACCATGTGGGAAAGTGACTACTCGGGGCCTATGACTTTCTACTCCCTGAATTTCAGTTTTAATGTCAAGGGAGCAAAAATGCTTACTTTTTTAGGCAAAGAAACACAAAGATAACAAGACATTTTATTGTTTATATAACCTTCATAATTTTTGTTTTGATCTGTGTTACGACAAAATCATCATTGAATTCCAGAGAAATTATTATTTCATTATCAGCAATCATGTTATAAAATATTTGTTTGATTTGGGGTTAAGAAGCATGAGGGTAAGTTTCAGAACTACAGCATAACAGTTAATTTCTTGCTGGTTTTAAGAGTTCAGCTAGAACATAATGGAGCATGTGTGCTTATTCCATGTTGGAGCATCTTCTGGGTATATGCCCAGGAGTGGTATAGCTGGGTCCTCAGGTAGTCTAATTTTCTGAGGAACTACCAAACTGATTTCCAGAATGGTTGTACCAGCTTGCAATCCTACCAGCAATGGAGGAGTGTTCCTCTTCCTCCACATCCTCGCCAGCATCTGCTGTCACCTGAGTTTTTTATCTTAGCCATTCTGACTGGTATAAGGTAGAATCTCAGGGTTGTTTTGATTTGCATTTCCCTGATGACTAAGGATATTGAACTTTTTTTTTTTAGGTGCTTCTCAACCATTCGGTATTCCTCAGTTGAGAATTCTTTGTTTAGCTTTGTACTCCATTTTTAAATAGGGTTATTTAGTTTTCTCTGCTTGTGGACGTTGTACATCGTGGTGCGGAGCCTAGTGCGCACCACGATGTACAACGTCCACAAGCAGACAACAATATGAACTAACCAGTATCTCCAGAGCTCCCTGGGACGAAACTACCAACCAAAGAAAAACACATGGTGGGACTCATGGCTCTAGCTGCATATGTAGCAGAGGATGGCCTAGTCGGTCATCAATGGGAGGAGAGGCCCTTGGTCCTGTGAAGGTTCTATGCCCCAGTATAGGGGAATGCTAGGGCAGGAAGTAGGTGAGTTGGTGAGCAGGGGGAGGGGGGAAGGGATAGGGGGTTTTCGGAGGGGAAACTAGGAAAGGGGATAACATTTGAAATGTAAATAAAGAAAATTAAAAAAAAAAAAAGTTCAGCCAGAAACCCTTAACACTGCTGAGAGACTCCTTGTATCTCAGCTCTAGTGTTACGCTATTCCTCAACTACTATTCATATGTATGTGTGTATGCATGTGACCTTAAATATGACCATGTAGCCTTCCATTAACTAAATGTTAAAAATATTAAATTCAATCACACTGTTATATCAGTGTATTAATTACTTTTCTCCTACCTGATAAGAAGCAACTTACAGGAAGAGAGATCTATTCTGACACACAGTTTAAAAGGGATTACAGTATCAGAGCAAAAAAGACAGGGGCTCATGGCTGCTAGTTTTATTGCATACAAACAAGGATACAGAGATAAATACCAGTGCTTAGCCTGCTTTCTCCTTTTAAATCACTCCAGGACCCCACTCCATGAAATGGTTCCCCTTATACACAGAGTGGATCTTTTCAGTTTAACCTTTCTAGAAACACCCTCATCAACACCATAAAAAAAGTATATTGCCATGGTGATTCTAGATGTAGTCAAGTTGACAATCAAGATTAACCATCACAACTTGTTTCAAGTGCCCATTACTCTTGTATGTCATATGGCTATGAGTAGACAACAGAGATAGAAATTGTATCTATTAGGATATTCTAGAGAACATTTTAGGTGCAAAACCTATACCTATGTTTATTAGCTTTATTCTCATTGTTAGGAGAAACAAACACACAGTTTTGCCAGAATAAGTTTTCAATTGATACCATAGCCAGATTACAAATTATGTTTCTAAATTGTTAGTAATGTATAATTCCTGTTTTTAAAACTAAGGCAAAAGGCCAGCGAGATGCTTCAGTGGGTGGAGTCACTCAGACACAGGTCTAATAGCCTGACCTCAATCCCCAGACCCCACAAGGTGGCAAGGGAAAACCAACTTCCAAGAGTTCTTCTCTGACCTCTATACATGCATGTACACACACACACACACACACACACACACACACACACACACACACATACAGTGGTGGTTTGAATGATAGGCTCATATGTTTAAATGTTTGGTTCCCAGTTAGTGGAACTGTTTGGAAAACATTAGGAGGTGTGGCCTAGGCCCTGGTGGGGGGGGTGGCTTTGAGTTTTCAAAAGCCCATGCTAGGTCCAGTCTCTCTCCTATTCTCTCCTCTCTTCTTCCTTCTCCTCTTTCTTCTCCTCTTTCTTCTCCTCTTTCTTCTTCTTCTTTCTTCTCCCTCCCTCCTCTCCTCCCTCCCCCTCTCCCTGCCTCCCTGCTGCTTGTGGATCAGTATATAAAGCTTTAGATTCTGTTCCAGCACCGTGCCTATTTGCTTCCTGCTATAGTGATCACAGACTAACCCTCTAAAACTGGAAGCAAGCCCCCAATTAAATTGTTTCTTTTATAAAAGTTGCCTTGGTCATGGTGTCTCTTCACAGAAAAAAGAACAGCAATAAGACACATGCATTCAAACAAAAGTATTAATATAATTCTTCTTATATGTGGAAATGTTTTCTTGGTGTCACTTGAACCAGTAAAACACACTGAGAGTCAGCTAATGTGGCTGAGTTACCTCTGCCTTATTGTGATAAAACAGAGGTATACAATTAATATATACCAGGGTTAGGGCTAGCCTCTGATTGTCTCAGTTCTGTAATCTTCTCTACACCATGACACTAAGTTGCTGTTCTGAGTTACCACCACACAAGAGAGGCTCCCAACACTACTTTGTCCTCTACCAACTTAAAGATGAAGGCTATAAAGATAGAGTGAAGTAGCCCAGGCCACTGAATCAGTGAGTAATGGACCTGTAACTATCACTTGCTTCTCTGAATCACAGGTGAGAGATAGACAGGGTGTTATACTAAAAAGAATATTACAAGCTTCAAAAATCAGCCATACTCAGCTCAAACTCAGGCTCTGCTGCTTCCTTGAGATCTTAGACCACCTATTTAACCACATTCACCTTCAGTTCCCTCATCTGCAGTATGAGAATAGCTAATGCAGAAGCTCACTAATAGTCATAAAATAGAAAACACCTAGTACTCAGACATTCAGTTGTCTGGAGAATATGTCCTCTTCTAGGGCACACATATGATTGCTTGGGAGCCCAGAATGAGAGATCACAAACTCATGATTCAGTGAAGACTTCAGTACTTACTCTTAGCATTTTGAAATACCTCTAAATCTTATTGAAATGATCTCTCTGGATTAGTATGCCTAGACTGGGTCCTGAGAGCCTGCCTTTCTGATAAATACCACATACTACCCAATGCAGCTTATCACAGATTACCTTTAAGTAGAAGAATTTATAAAATATTAACATTTTCATAGACTTCCACTCACAAAAAAAAAAAAAGATAATTCACCATCACACACACCTCTCTCCCGAAGCTTTCTTTTAAGTGACAGCAATGTAGCTCAGCAGGCAAAGGTACTTACTGCCAAACCTGACAAGTTTACCCTGGACTCCACAGAGTAGAAAGGAGAAATACCTCCTGCAAAGTGTCCTCAGACTTGCCACACCACTGTGGCATACCTGTGCCCAAGCCACACCAAATAAGTAAATGAATGAGTGTAATACATTTTTACAAAGAGATCAGTCACTGTGATCAAAATGATTTCATCAGCAAAATGAAAGGTAAAAATCATGTTACGATAGAAGAGTATTGGATAAAATTTAAAAAACTTTCATGATAGAAGGCTGAATAAGAACAGGAGGCTTATTTGATAGTATAGTATAGGAAAAGCTACTTATGACACACTCATAGCCAACAATTATGCTGATTTGGAGAAAACTCAAACAATTACTCTAAATTCAAGAATTAAGCAGGGGATTATTCTTGATTAAGATTGTTTTGGAGGTATGTAGATATGTGTGTGGGTGTTGGAGTATGGTTTCCATATGAATTTTAGAATTGCTTTTTCTAGGTTTGTGAAGAATACCATTTTGATTTTGATGGGAATTGCATTAAATCTGTAGATATAGCCATTTTTGTTTCATTAATTCTGCTAATCCATGAGTATGTGATGTCTTCCCATCTTCAGGTATTGTCTTCAACTTCATTTTCCATTAAAGCTTTTATCATAAAAGTCTTTCACTTCCTTGGTTACATTTATGTATTTATGTTTTATCTTATTGTGTGTGTGAATGTTCTGCTTTATTATTTAGAAGGAACTATGTTTCCGTAAGCTACATTTCAGTTCTGCTTAGGGTGCACTTCTGTCTGCATTCTAGTCTATAAAATGAAGTTTCTTTGTCTTAGATTCCTTTACCCTGAGGTTGGTTTAGATCATATACACACCCAAAATAATACCTGATTTGAAGTTTTGAATTACTATTCATATAAGTTGGATTTTCTATGGATCATCTGTAAAGAGAATCCAGCTCAGGATAATGTCTAGAGAACCAATGAGGCCCTCCTGTAAATCTGTGGTTTAAAAGAATCTTTTTGCTGGTATAGCTTGTGTTGCATGTTGTTTCGAAGTAGTGTTCAAAGCTGGGAAGGTAGGGGTGCAGGTTTTGCAGTCTTCCTTAGGTTGTATCTTTCCTGCTTCCAGTTCCTATCAGGGCACTGTTGGAATATGAGTTAGTTATTGTCAGTTGTCGTTGTTGTTGTTTTGAGACAGGTTCTCACCCTGTAGCCTGGGATGGCATGGTATTTACTATGTAGACCAGATTGGCCCCAAACTCTAGAATCTATCTACCTGCTTCTGCCTTCTAGAATATAGATTTTCAAACTGTCCGTGATGAACCTCTGGATTCCCTGAGTGTTTTATTTAAATGTCTCCTTTCAAGAAACCTCTGATTTTATTAAATTGGAAATTCTCTGTTTCTTTTGGCTGATATGGCTAAAGGTTTGTCAATCTTTTGTTTTGTTTTCAAAGAACCAACTTTTGTTTCATTAATTCTTTGTATTGCTCTTTTGGTAATTCCTGTAATCTTTATTATCTCTTTATGGCTACTGCTTTTGAGTTTGGAAGGTTCATATTTTTAGGACCATGAGGTGCAATGCTAGATTATTTATTTGAGTCCTTTTAAATTCTCTAGTGATACACTCATAGCTATAAGCTTCCATCTTAGAACTGGTTTTGCTGTAACCTTAATACTCTGTTATGTTTTCATTTTCATTTGATTCTAGGAACTTTTAAATTTCCTCCCTGATTTTTTTTTCAACAACTCACTGGTCATTTACAAGTATATTATTGAATCTTTATGAGTTTTAATAATTTTTGTATTTTCTTCTGCTGTTGATTTCTAGTTTTATTCCACCTTTATATGAAAAGACACAAGAAATTTTGATTCTTTTGTGTTGTTAAGATTTGCTTTATAGATTAAAAAGTGATCTATTTTAGAGAAAGCCCCATGGCTGCTAAACAGAATGTGTATTCTGAAGTCCTTATATGGAATATTCTCTAACTATGTTATGTACATTTAATATGTGATACAAACTATGTCTGAAGTTTCTTTGTTGATTTTTAGTCTGAATAATCTATCCATTGATTAGAATTGGGAATTGGATCTCTCATCTATTAATGTCAGGTCTTTTGTGTCCTTTTAGGTCCAGTAGTATTTGTTTTATGACACTGAGTACCCCAGCAAGTCAGTGCCTGTGTATTTACAATTATCTTTGTGATAGCCTGTTCCCTTTGTTAGCACATAGTTACCTTCATGTCTTCTGATTATTTTAAGCTTGTATTCTATTTACTCATGTATCAGAATAGCCAAGCTAGCTTGTCTTCAGCTTCCTTTACTTTGTAACAGAATCCTTTTACTCAGTTCTGTCTTTGTCAGTAAGTTGTGTTTCTTGGAGACAATACAAAGTTGTATCTTGTTTTCTCTCTCTCTCTCTCTCTCTCTCTGTGTGTGTGTGTGTGTGTGTGTGTGTGTGTGTGTGTGTGTGTGTGTGTGTGCGCGCGCGCGTGCTCACATATCAATGAAGGCATATGCATGTTTTGGTGTGTTGAAGGCATATGCATGTTTTGGTGTGTATGTGTTGGCCACAGGACAACTTAAGATGTAGATTTCTCCTTCCATTTTATTTGGCATAGGATCTCTTGTTCCTTACCACTGCGGTTACTACATGGGCTAGTCCATGAGCTTCTGGGCCTTCTCTTTCTACATCATCTGTCTTACTGTAGAACAGTTGGGATTATAGATTCATGTCACTATGGCCCACTTCTTATAGGATCTGGGGATCCAAACTCAACTTCTTATGTTTGTGCAGCAAGAACTTTACCCACTGAGCCATTTCCCTGCCTTGGATGTTGTTTTAATCTAGTCATCTAGTTGTATCTTTTAATTGTGAAATTAAGGCCATTTGCACTATTATTAAAAGGGGTTCTGCAATTTTGTTCCTTGTTTTTCTGATCAGTTGACTGGATTATTGCTTGTTCTTTTCTTTTTCCCATTTATTGAGTGAGACATGGTTCTTTCCTACCTTGTCATTGTTCTTCTATTCTTCTCAGGAACTTTGTTCTTTCCTATGGTCTCACTAACTGAGATTATCTTTCTTCTCCCTCTGTGTTTAAGACCCTTTCATTTATCTTTTCTAGTACTGGCTCCGTGATCAAGAATTGCTTTAGTATGTGGCTGTCTTGAAATACCTTGATTTCTCTGTGGATTTTAAGACTAAACTGCTCTGGATATAGCAATTTTGATTGACAGTTACTCACTTTCAAGGCTTGAAATTCATCATTCTATGCTTTCCTGACTGTTAGGGTTTCTGTTATGTGTTTGCTTTTCCAAGTTGGTGCTTTCTTATACAGCTATTAATAGTGTTTTTTGGGGTTTTTTTGTTTGTTTTTTTTTTTTTTTTTGCATCATAACTATGATGCACTAGGGGAATTTCTTCTCTGCAAAGATCTATTTAGGACTTTAAGGGTCTCATGCTTAGATGTATATTTCTTTCTATAAATTTGCAAATTTTTGAGCTATAATTTCATTAAATAGGTTTTCTATACCTTAGTTTTTCTTTAGCTTCCCCATGGAGTCTTTGACTTGGTCTCTTGATCACATCTCAGAATTCTTGGATTTTACTCATTTGTGTATTTGTTTATCCTATATTAATTCTGGGTGTTGTGTTTCTTTGATCATGTCCTCCATCTTTGATTTCTCTCTCTTTTTCGTGGTAAAGTTTCTTGCTGATGCTTGTTACTGTCTCTATATATTCATTTACCCTTCCTGCTCCAGTCTGTATTTCCTGCTAAGTCTCTAGAGCTTGAACTGATTTCCTTACTTCATGTGTTTGCTTATTTGTGTTATTTTGAAGTTACTGACTATTTTTACAGGAAAATGTTTGTATTCTTCATCTGGCATTTTACCCACTTGACTCTTTTGGTCTTGGTAATTAAAGAGTTGTGATTTGGAGGAACATGATAGCCTTACTTTTTCTTGTTTCTTGTGTTCTGAATTGTGAAGACATTAGTGAGAGAAATGAGAGGCCTAAATAAGAAAAGAAACATACTATAGTTATGAATTAGAAACTCAAATATTAGTAAAATGACAGTTCTTCAGAATGATCTATAGGTTCACTACAATAAAACTTCCAACAAGCTTTTACATAGATATTGTTAGATTGGTTCTAAAAATGTGTGTAAAAATGAAAACAATTTAAACACTCCATGTTAATCTTCTAAAAGGACAACAATGAAGCATTTAAACTACCTGGTTTCAAGACTTCCTGCCAAACACTGGTAACCTATAGGATACTGCATTGGTAAAGAGATAGTACAGTCAGTCACTCACTGAAGTGTGAGTCCAGGAAAATACACTAATATGTGCATGCACACACAGTTGAATATAAGTTGAATTCACTGTAAGACAAATGCATTTTATATACCTAACTTACCAAATATTATAACTTTGCAGCACAGTGTACTGTAGAGTATTGGCTGTTTACTATGCTGATTATGTGGCTTCTTTTGAGATGCCCAACATCACAAGAAATATTGTGCCAATTTCTCACTAGCCAAGAAGAAGCTCCAATGATAAAGATACTAAATGAAACTTTCAAGTCCAACTGTCATCAGCTGGGTGTATGGTTTTTGACACAGGTGCCAGTGGAGAAAGGAAATGATGCTAGAATAGCATATAGAAATGATTTTTTAAATACCATAAACTCTTACTTCACATAACACCACTCAAGAGTCAATTTAAACTTACTGCTTAAGTTTCAATGGAAACTTACTGCTGTTTCCATTCTCTGAAAGTTCAATAAGAAAACATCTCTGACATTGGCATTGAAAAAAAAAGATTTTTGTATTAAATAAAAAAAAACAGAAGAGAAAAAGTACAAAAGGGAAAAAACAATAAAGTAGCCTTTGTCAAAATTAAAACTTTTGGCCAAGCTTTGGGGCTCACACCTTTAATCCCAGCACTTAGAAGGCAGCAGCAGGAAGATCTCTTTGAGTTCAAGGCTAGCCTGGTCTATAAAGTAAGGCCAGAACAGCCAGGGCTACACAGAAAAGCCTGTCTAGAAAAACCAAACAATAAATAAATAAATTTTTCCTCTTCACAGAAACCGCTGTCTTGAAAAGCCAAACAAACAAACAAACAAACAACAAACAATAAATAAATAGATAGATAGATAAATAAATAAATTTTCCTCTTCAACAAATAAATGATAAAAAAAAATGGTCTGGGTATAGTCATATAGACCTATAATCTCAGCGCTTGCCAGAGGATCACTACACATTTCAGGTCAGGTGGATCTACATGGCAAGTCCTGGGCCAGCCTGGGCTACTTAAAGAAGCCCTGTCCAAAAAGAACAAACAAGGCTCTGGAACCATCTCAGAAGAAGGTAAGAGTTAGGGGTCAGAAGAACCAGAGCAAAACAATATGTTCTGGGCATGGCTTCTGAACATACAGCAGTGCAGGTTGCCTGCACAAAACCTGTACAAGATCAAGCCAATCAACATTCTAGCACTGAGTGGGAGGAAATCGTGAACCCATTCCCCACAGAACAACTAGGATCTGGAAGGAAGCATAGGCCAGTTGTCCCCACACTCAGAAGTAAATGGACAACACAAATTGGAATACATGGATCATTAAATTTAAAACAAATACAAAGAAAAGCCAGTGTGATCTATATTGAGAGTTCCAGGATAGCTAGGGCTACTTAGAAAGACCCTGTGTCAAAGGAAAAAAACAACTTTACAACATAGTAAGCAAACAAACACCTTTTTGTTTGTTTGTTTGTTTGTTTGTTTGAGCGAGGTCTCATCTTGTAACCTAAGCTATCCTTTAACTTGGGATCCTTCTGCCTCAGCCTCCTAATGCTAGAGGTATAGGCATGTGACATACCTAAGACAATCCATTTTTTTCTAATGAGCAAAATATTTGAACAGATATAGTTCATTTATAAATAATTAAGATGGGAAAGACTAATAAGTACACAAACAGATGTACAATCATTTAAGAAATGCAAATCATTGCCTCAGTACCACCAAGCATTGATTTATAGGCTATGATTCCAGGATTTAGAAGACTGAGGCATAAAGATAAAAAGTTCAAGGCCAGCTTCAGCTGCATAACAAAACCCTGTCTCCAAGAGAAAAATATCAGTTCTGTTTGATCTCCAGATGTGTAGAGCATGGTCAGGGTGTGGACAGACTTAGATCCTGCCATAATCTGCTACATACTAGCATGGTATGACACACTAGCTGCTCCAGAAGAAAGGGATGATGCTTGCAGCTTGAAAAGCACTTTTACATTACTGTCTCACATGATCATCTTATTCATATCCTTAAAGTACTTTTGAGTCAGAGCTATGCAAAAAGAATAATAAATAAATTACTAAAATTAGTAATGTCAGCTTTGTATCTATGCCCTCTCCCTCTTTTAATTTGTAGGTGCTGGCATAAAGCTATAGTAAGTTTGGAATTTCCTAGAAATAAAAATATGCATTATTTATCACTCTTTACTATAGTAATAGCTTCTATTCTTCCTTCAACTTCTAAGTAATATATATTTCTGCTGAAATGGCAAGTTTTCAAATCCAGTTCTTCTACTGAGCTAAAATAAGTAACTGTTCAGTACAGCATCTATTGCCAAAGAAATAGTTTTGAACTGTTTTGTTAAGATAGAACTCTTTTGTCTTTGCACACAAATTAGTTGCACCAGACTTTTTTGACCACTAGTCTTTTGGACAACACTACAGATTCTAGCTGGTGTCTATTTTCTGTTTCAAAGATGTTGTTAAACCTGTTAAAGGTGATATATTGAGGCAGGTCACATACCCAAAGAAGCCATCATTCTGTTGAAATCTGAAGGGGTAAATTTCAAGTGATAAGATTCCATTATCATTGGCCCAGCAACAGTAGTCTAGAGGAAAATGACAGGTAAAAGGTAAAGTCAGCATATTGGTGAGTTCCCGAGATCTTTTCCAAGACATCCTTGACTCCTTCACCGAGTTGCTTTGATTAACCAGTCATCATACAAAATCTTGCATTTCAATTAACTTTACAAGCACAGCATTGTTCTCTCATTACATAGAAATGGTGTGCTCAAAATTGTAGCCAGAGTGTTACAGATACAAAGATAAATTGATCCCCCACTTCTATTTCTTCCTTCTTGCTCCAACACCACCATCCCTCCCGCATCAGCAAGATCTCACATATCCCAGGCTGGCTTTGAACTTCCTATGCAACCAAGGATTAGCTTGAAATCCCAATCCTCCAGCCTCTGTCTGCTAAAGCAAGAGTGCAGGCTGTGTGGGAGGCCAGCACTCTATGAACTGAGCTAGATCTCCAACCCCAAAGACCATCTCTTTTTTTATCTTTAATCTTTTTTTTTATAGTCCAGTCATTATCCCCTTCCAGTTCTGCCCTCTGACAGTTCCTCATCCCATTCCTCACCTCAACCCATTTCCAAAAAGATGTCCCCAATCCCACACATCTCACACCCTGCCATTCCCTGAGGCCTCAAGAGTTAGGTGTGTTTTCTCTCATTGAGGCCAGACCAGGCAGTCCTCTATTGTATATGTGTTGGGGGCCTCGTATCAGCTGGTGTATGCTGCCTGGTTGGTGGTTCAGTGTCTGAGAGACCTTAGGGGTCCAGGTTGTTGAGACTGTTGGTCTTCCTGTGGAGTTGCCCTCCTCCTCAACTTCTTCCAGCCTTTCCCTAATTCAACCACAGGGGTCCCCCAACTTCAGACCATTGGTTGAGTATAAGTATCTGCTTCTGTCCCATTCGGCTTGTTGGGCCTCTCAGAGGGCAGCCATGCTAGGCTTCTGTCTGTAAGTACATCATAGCATCAGTAATAGTGTCAGGACTTAGAGCCTCCCCTTGAAAAGGGTCTCAAAGATGGGCCTGGCACTGTACCTCCTTTCCTTCAGTCTCTTCTCCATTTTTGTCCCTGAAGTTCTTTTAGACAGGAACAATTCTGGGTCAGAGTTTTTTGACTGTGGAATGGCAACCCCATCCCTCCACTTGATGCCCTGTCTTTCTACTGAAGGTGGATTCTACAAGTTTCCTCTCCACACTGTTGGGCATTTCATATAAGGTTCCTTCCTTTGAGTTCTGAGAGTCTCTCACCTCCCAGGCCTCTGGTACATTCTAGAGGGTTCCCCCACCTCCCACCTCTCAAAGTTGTATATTTCCATTCATTCTGCTGGACCTGAGGGCTTCACTTCTGGTCCCCCCCCCCCGCTGCCCCAATACCTGCTTATGTTTCCCTTTTCCCCTGCATCTCCCCCTCCCCTCTCCCACCCACTTCCCTCCCTCTCTCTACTCTATGCTTTCTTCTCCCTCCCAAGTGGGATTGAAGCATCCTCACTTGGGCCTTTCAGCTTGTTAACCTTCTTGAAATCTCTGGATTGTATCCTGAGTCTTCTGTACTTTTTGGCTAATATCCACTTATCAGTGAGTACATACCATGCATGTTCTTTGGGGTCTGTGTCAGGATATTTCCTAGATCTATCCATTTGCCTGCAAAACTCATGATGTCCTTGTTCTTAATAGCTGAGTAGTAGCCTATTATGTAAATCAACCACATTTTCTGTATCCATTCTTCTATTATGGGACATCTGGGTTGTTTCTAGCTTCTGGCTATCACAAATAAGGCTGCTATGAGCATAGTGGAGCATATGCCCTTTGAGACATGGTGGAGCATCTTTTGGGTATATGCCCAGGAGTGGTATAGCTAGGTTTTCAAGTAGATCTATTTCCAGTTTTCTGAGGAACCTCCAGATTGATTTCCAAAGTACCAGTTTGCAATCCCTCCAGCAATAGAGGACTATTCCTCTTTCTCCTCATTCTTGCCAACTTGTACTATCACCTGAGGTTTTGGTCTTAGCCATTCTGACTGGTGAAGCTGGAATCTCAGGGTCGTTTTGATTTGTATTTCCCTGATCACTAAGGACTTTGAGCTTTTTTTTTTTTTTTTTTTTTTTTTTTTTTTTTTTTTTTTTTTGGTTTTTTGAGACAGGGTTTCTCTGTATAGCCCTGCTGTCCTGAAACTCACTTTGTAGACCAGGCTGGCCTTGAACTCAGAAATCCGCCTGCCTCTGCCTCCCAAGTGCTGGGATTAAAGGCTGAGCCACCGCACCTGGCTGACTTTGAACTTTTGTTTAAGTGCTTCTTGGCCATTCGAGATTTCTCTGTTATGAATTCTCTGTATACTTCTATACCCCATTTTTTGATTGGGTTGTTTGGGTTTTTTGGAATTTAGCCTCTTGAGTTCTTTATATATTTTGGATGCTAGCCAAACGGTAATGTGGGGTTAGTGAAGATTATTTTTTTCAATCTGTAGGTTGCCTATTTGTCTTATTGACTATGTCCTTTGCCTTACAGAAGCTTTTCAGTTTCATGAGGTCCCATCTATCAATTCTTGATCTTAAAGCCTGAGCCATTGGAGTTCTGTTTAGGAAATGCCCCACCCCTACTCCGTGCCCATGAGTTCAAGGCTCTTTCCCACTTCCTCTTCTATTAGATTCAGTGTATCTGGTTTTATGCTAGCCAGAGCAATAAGACAACAAAAGGAGATCAAGGAGATACAAACTGGCAAAGAAAAAAATCAAGGTATCACTATTTGTAGATGATATGATAGTGTTTATAAATGACCCCAAAAATTCTACCAGAGAACTTCTCCAGCTGATAAACAACTTCAGCAAAGTGGCCAGATAGAAAATTAACTCAAACAAATAAGTAGCCTTCTTTTATACAAATGATAAACAGACTGAGAAAGAAAATAGGAAAACAACACCCTTTACAATAGTCACAAATAATATAAAGTATCTTGGGGTAACTCTAACCAAACAAGTGAAAGAGCTGTATGACAAGAACTTCAAGTCTCTCAAGAAAGAAATCAAAGAAGATCTCAGAAAATGGTAGGATTGACAGTAAAATGATCATCATATCAAAAGCAATCTACAGACTCAATGCAATCCCTATCAAAATTCTAACACAATTCTTCAAAGACATGGAAAGAGAAATTCTCAATTTCATATGGAAAAACTTATGGTATTGGTAAAAAGACAGACGAGTCGATCAGTGGAATAGAGTTGGACACCTAGAAATAAAACCACACACTTATGGACACTTGATCTTTGGCAAAGAAGCCAAAAATATACAATGGAAAAAAGAAAACATCTTTAATAAATGGTGCTGGTCTAACTGGCAGTCGGTATGTAGAAAAATGAAAATAGATCCATATTTGTCAGTTTGCACAAAGCTCAAGTCCAAGTAGATCAAGGACTTCAACATAAAACAAGATAGACTGGGTCATCTCATGTTTTAAAGACTATGACACATAGTCATAGAAGGGGCTCATCTGGGATTGGGATTGGGATTGGGATTGGAAAATGGTCCAAGTGACTTAAGATTGCTAGTGACAGACAGTCATTAAAATGCTAAGTGGTAGTTAGTCTACCATTAATCTTAAATGAGAAATATACTCAAGCCAGGAGTGGTGGCACATGCCTTTTATCCCAGCACTTGGGAGGCAGAGAATTCATGGCCAGCCTAGTCTATAAAGCAAGTTCCAGGACAGCTAGGACTACTCAGAGAAACCCTGTCTTAAGCACACACACACACACACGGGGTGGAGAGAAATATTCATTAAAAATCAAAGTGGTCCTTCCATCTTTAATATACCTACAGTCTAGTAGAGTAAAACAAAAGCAAAATCACAGTACAGTATGAGTCATAAGATTATATGAAAATGTATAAAAGAGGAAATAAGAAATTATGCAGCTAAAAAATAGCAAACTTTTTTAAAGTTTGAGAAAGTAAGTGTCAGGTCAGTCATTAATACTCTGATCCAGAAGAAAAATCAGAAGGAAATAAATTGGAGTAGATTGGGTAAGACCTGAACAAGTGAGAAATCAGTGTGGGTAATCATCATCATTTCTGGTTTCCCAAGACCAGAGTCAAGTGACTTGAAGAAGGAAGGTGACTGGTCCATTCTGGAAAATGTTCATTTTGACTACAGAACAACACACCTATGAGGTTCTGCCACTGCTGAGGAGTCTTTCTGAACTGCAATCTTTCTTTATATAGCTAAATTCCACTAACCCTACTTTTTAAATTAACAGATACTATTGTGTGATTTTATTACAATACTAGCTTCTGGTAACCAACCACCATTACACTCTGTTTCTATGAAATAAGTTATTTGGATTCTATGTGAGTGTCTATGTGAGTGAGATGCAGTGTCTGTGTTTCTGTCTGCCTTGCCTTCCAGCATGCTTCCTCCAGCCTGAGCAGCATGTAGAGCCTTAAAGTTGCCAAGTTGTTTTAGACAGCTGTGGCCCCGAACTGAAACAAATGCCTTTGTCTTGCTGCTCTTGGTCTTCTGGACTCACTCAGATGTGACGTCTGTGAAAAGGCCTTTCTAACACCACCCACCAGGCAAGGTTAATATGTGGCCGCTGGCAGACCCATACTTGACTGTGGTGGTTTGCAGGGATGGCGCCTCCTGTGATTTCTAACCACACAGCACCTCTGTATCCATTGTGTCTAGCCTAGATGGGGAGGAAGACATCAGCAAGTGTTTGTCGAATGAAAAAAAAATCAGATTAAGACATCTGATGAGAATTAGAAATTCAAAAACAATAATAAGATAATAACAAAGACAAATATGAACACTCTGTACCTGCCATTGATTCTCCTGCCTCAGCTGTGATGTTCATCGATCCTGGGCCATAGCTCTTGGCTTGGTTATGTGAATGGAAGTGACTGGAAATGGAGAAGAAACACAAAAACCTAGGTAGAGGGGCTGGTAAATTTGGGGGGACTGAATATTAGGACCACCAGTGGCCCACGTTAAGGGGAACCTGGCCAGCATACTTGGTTCTGTTCATCTGTCTAAACTTCTAGGCACTGTTCTCTACTACCACCTGGTGGCCACATCTATAAATAGCAAGTTCCTAGCAAGGGAGCTAAGGGAAGGCAGATGATGATCCACCAGTGATCCTCAGTTCAAAGATCACCCAGAAGAACACAGAGGTGTGAATGTGAACCTGCACTTTATTCTGGTAAAGTCTCCAAGAGCTTACTAGGTTTCTGAAGATACCTCTGGTCTACAAAGGACAGAATTACTGCTGAGGGTTGATTCCTTTTTCTCCCTCTCAGATGAAATCCTCTGAAGGATCATCAGAGACAGAAAGCAGGCCTGGTACCCTGCTACTCATTCTCCAGCTTAACACTGTACTTATGCAGAACCCAGTCTAACAACCACTCTTGTGAGATGGAAGGCTTACAGAGCCTCTGACCCAGGTGGACCCTGGATGTAACTAAGGCCTAGGAGAACATCATGCTGATGTTCACAGGGATGTCAGTAGCAATGCTAGGACTGAGTATAAATTTCCCTTAACTGTTACTGTCATTAAAGATGGCCTTGCTTCCCACTACCATCATTTAAAATGAATAAAAGCAATACCATTTCTACCCTAATATAGTTGTCAAATGGAAGTCATTTTACCTACAGTTTTAGATTTCTGGAAAGAACCAGATTCTTCTCAACAAACCATGATTCCTGGTAGAAGATAAAGCCTATAGCTTAAGTTTAAATTAGTTCTTTAAAATATAAGCACTGGTGCCCATGAGCTGACTTTAAAGAGAAAAAAAATAAAACTCAGATTTGCTGTTTTTTCCCACAACTTGACACATGTGTGCTCTGTGGTAATTCAAAGAGTGAGCAGGTTATCAGTACAACTGTTTATTTGCATGTCTGGGGCCCAGGAATAACTATATTCTCTGCTAGGAACAGCCACAGAAGTCCAGGGTTCACAAAGGTTAAAATTGCTGGAACATACACCTGCTAGATACACTAAAGTGACTTCCTAAAGAATCTTCAGATGATTTGAATTACTATTTGGAGATGCCTAAAGTAGAAGTCCTAAGATTGCACAGTTAATATATGGTAGGAACTAAGAACTGGGGTCTGCCTGACTCCTCAGTATTCCCACAACAATGAGCTGCATGCATTGAACATCCTCTGTTCTCACTGTCCTCTTCTCGTCTTTCCTTTAGGAGTGCCAGCTTCTCTCAGGGCACCCGGCAGAAGAGTGATACAGCTGTGCAAAAGCTTGCCCAGAGCAATGGACACTGTATCAATGGAGTTGGCGGTCAAGTCCATGGCTTCTATAGCCTTCCCAAGCCAAGCCGACACAATACAGAATTCAAAGACAGTACTTATGATCTCCCACGGAGCCTGGCTTCACATGGCCACACCAAGAGCAGCCTCACAGGGTCTGAGACCGATAATGAGGATGTATACACCTTCAAGATGCCCAGCAACACCCTGTGTCGGGAATTTGGAGACCTCCTTGTGGACAATATGGATGTCCCAACCACTCCTCTCTCAGCCTACCAGATCCCTAGAACATTCACACTGGACAAGAACCACAATGCTATGACAGTGGCCACTCCTGGAGATTCAGCCATAGCTCCCCCACCCCGGCCCCCCAAGCCAAGTCAGGCAGAAACACCTCAATGGGGCAGCCCTCAGCAAAGACCTCCAATCAGCGAAAATAGCAGATCTGTAGCTGCTACTATCCCCAGGCGCAATACCCTTCCCGCAATGGACAACAGCCGACTCCATCGAGGTCAGTGTAATCTAGGGCTGAGACCAGAGGGCCAGGGATGTGGTCCAGGCATTCTAAATATATTGCTAGCCCTTGGTCACCCCTAAGCCAAGGTAAACTTAAGGACTAATTAGTTCAGTGATAGCAGTTGAAGCATCTTCTGTGCAATTTCCTTAGCAGTTAATCCTCCACCTAGCTGTCAATATGACACCCACCATGGCAGAAGTATAGCAGATTCCACCTTGGAGATGTTGATATTTTGGGTTTGGAGGCTCAAATCATATTATTTTATTTATTTAAAACTAAAACCAAAAATATAAAAACAAATTCAGAAGAAAAGCAAAGTTAAAGAAAATAATACAAAATGGGATCTTCATGGTATTTTCATGTCATAGAAAAATTTCTAGTTGAATTCTAAACCTGGACTTGAAACCCCTAAGTTCTATCCTCACTTATCACAGATAAATTCCAACTCTGTATACCTCCTCTGTTCAGTGAGCTGTCTTTAGAGGTTGCAGATCTTTCTCATCCCCCTGCTGTGACAGCAGCAAAGATAAGCCTTGGGTCTATGGGGCCAAGCATCCAGTTTAGAACTCTGCCGACAGTCAGGTGATCTGAGCCTGTGCTTCGGAACTGTATAACATATACACAACACACCCTGCCCTCCAAAGCTTTTTCAAAGCTGGAAAAAGAAAACCAACATATGTAATTAGTGTAAATGCCATTACTAAAGTAGTCCCAGAGGTGAGAATGGGCTGAGTGGGAGATATTAAAAGAACCCAGGACTAAAGTCAGGAGGTCCTCTGCAGATGCCCACACTGGAACAGACATGAATATTGGGAGAATTGCCACACTGGACAGCAACAGGAGAGTCATGGGCTCAGCATGAGTATAAACCCTCTTCTTTGTTCATCACAGCTTCTTCCTGTGAGACCTATGAGTACCCAGCACGAGGCAGTGGAGAAAGTGCCAGCTGGTCTGCTGAATCTGTGAGTGAGAATGTTAATTCTTTCCTGGAGGGTGGGGTTTGATTGGGGCCTCTTGGGTCAGTCAGGGTAGGGAAGAAGCTATGCCCCATATAACTAAAAGTGCACTACCTGAAGAATGATGGCATTTCTCTCAGGAACTACAGGAACATCATTTATTTGTTGTCCCAGTCCAAAGTCCTAGGGAGGTGTTTTGGGAAAGTAAAAATGGCACCCTCATCTGGTCCTGTGGCAAACTAGAATACAATGCAGCAGACACACTCCAAAGTAGAGGGTCCTTTAAGGCAACAGCCTACTATCTAGGTGTCATGTGGAGTAGGAACATAGCAGAAGTGGTGACAGATGACAGCTTATATGAGGCTCTCAGGCTGTCTCTGGAATGGGTTGACTACAGTTGTCCAAGTTTAAAACAAGCTGATCAGGATTTAGGTTCAAGCCCACTGGAAAGACAAGTGAAGAAGCCCAGTGGGTAGATGTGCTCTGCTATGCAATGAGGTGGTGAGAGTTGGGAAATGGCTGTAGTTAGGACAGCTACACTACTATACAAGTCTGTGACAGTTCTACCTACAACTTGCTACTATGTGACTTAGGTACCTTGAATGAGCCCAGCCCACTGAATGCTGCACAGGAAAATGTAGCTAGTAAACCTCACATTCCAGAGTCCTGGTCAAGGTCTAGATTGACTCAGCAGTGGTCAATCCTGAGCTATTCCTAGCCTGGACTGCCTTCTACCTTAGCCAGGCATCTGGAGCCTGAATACCTCTAGCCACAAGCCATGGATTTGAGTAACCACAAAGTTTTGTACTTCCGATTTAACACAAAGATAAGGCTCCCAAGAGATGGTGAAACAAGTAACTGCAGAGCTCATTTCTCCTTGGTTCCCACTACACATCTTTATTTGATCTTCCCAAGGTCTCCCTTCAAAATGTAACTAACCAACTGAGACAGCCTCACCTTACTTCTTTTCACTAGTTACAGGTAGTTCTTTTACTTTTTTTTTTTTTTAGCCAGGAAAGACTGCCGTAGGTCGATCAAATAGTGCCAGCTCTGATGACAACTACGTGCCCATGAACCCAGGTTCTTCTACCCTGCTGGCTATGGAACGATCAGGGGACAACTCCCAGAGTGTCTACATCCCCATGAGCCCAGGGCCTCATCACTTTGACCCACTTGGCTACCCGTCCACAGCTCTTCCTATTCACAGAGGCCCCAGCCGAGGAAGTGAGATCCAGCCACCCCCGGTCAACCGAAACCTCAAGCCTGACCGAAAAGGTAGGTCCACTCTTTGCCCATCTCAACTCTAGACAGCGTTTGCTTAGATACTAGGTAGATACCGGGCTTAGGGGATGTGATATCTGAATGTGCAGATAATGTACATTCAGACTTCAGATTTGTTTATAGGGAAAGTGTCCGGAATGCTTCACATAGTCCACTGCAGGTGTGCAGTAGTAGGTCCATGGTCTGTGTGGAGATCAGGAAAACATGCTAGAGTCCAAACTGGACTTCTGCTGGCCTTGTCTAAGCAGTAGGGATTGAAAGGGAGGAGTGGGGAAGTTGGACAGAAATGGAAGCCATGGGTGTGGCCAACAGGACTCTGACTGTGTGACCTTGAGCCTTACAGGGTCCTGTGTCCCTTTGCTTTCCTTCACTGTTATTTGTATAACGCTGTCCAAAATCAACAGCAGTAGTCACAATGACCATCTCTATTGTGAATACAATCTGTTTTCATGAGAAGTCATAAAACCTAGGGAGAATCTCTATTGTCAGACCCATAAGTCCCATTTTGGATTCTGGCAGTCTTGATTACTATAGATACAGTGGGAAGGACACATACTTTAGAATGTGAAGATGAAGACATCGACTTAAGTATCTTAGAGTTTGATATCTGTGGGAGTCCTGAAACCAAGTCATCTGTATGTCCTTACTGAGCCTCAGATCCCCTGTATAAAGCTGACAGCCTTTGTACATGTGCTGGTGTGTTACATATAGTCTGTGTGTGTAGTATAGTCCCTGAACTCTGTTCCTGCTTTAGCAAAGCCAACACCCCTTGACCTGAGAAACAACACTGTCATCGATGAGCTGCCCTTCAAGTCACCTGTCACCAAGTCTTGGTCCAGGATCAAGTGAGTGACTGTAAAATCAAAAGTTTGGGGTCAGAATTGGGTGGCATGATAGCTGGCCTATCAGTCAGGACACCAGGACATTGATGATAATGCTATCAGGAGCTTTGTTCGGTTTCTGGTCTTTGCTACAAAATATATGGTATAAACACTTCAAGACAAGGATAGATATGTTTTGGTTCATGATTTCAGTCTGTGGTTACTTGGCTCACTTGAGGCCTGTGGCAAGGCAGAAACATTATGGGATGGAGAGAGCATGACAGCCAGAAAACAAAATGTATGGCTGTCCTGGCTGTCGCATTCAGCACCAGCCTGTTTGGCTGGTACTATACACATCGAGGGTGGATCTTCCCACATCTGTTGCTGTACCACATGCCAATCATCTTCCATGTTTTGTTAATATGTTTCTTGATCTCTTGGGAATTGTTTTCCTGTTCTGTGAAGGGGAAATGATTAAAATGTCCCTATATTAAATCTATCTGATAATGGAAGTGTGAAGCTCAGGTGGGAGGCCAGGTCTGGGGTATAAGAACCATAGCTTCTCAGGGTTCACTTTTTTTTTTTCTGTCCAACAGCCACACCTTTAACTCCAGTTCCTCCCAGTACTGCCGTCCTATCTCTACACAAAGCATCACCAGCACAGACTCTGGAGACAGTGAGGAGAACTATGTCCCTATGGTGAGTCCTTGAAATTCACTGGACCATCTCCCATTTCTTCTTCCCAGCTCAGGCCATGGCCATAGACGTCAACTTCCTGATGCAGACCCTTCCTAGACATGAATGTCAAACAAGAGTTATTAGCCATTAGAAATGCACAGCTTTGCCCCCAAGGATATCTGTGTCTTAAAGATCCCAGGTGGCCTGTCTTTCTCACTACTCTAATTCAGGTGACATCATGATGGGTGTCCTTGGAAAGACAGTGTTGAGGAGACATAGAGATATATAACTCCATAGAGTGTGATGTAGTAGTAGAAATACACACAGAGCATAATACAGTTCCTCTCTGGGGTCATTGAAAAGGGTACAGCTACCAAGGCTGCAGAGATTCAGGAAACAGATCAGTCATTAAAATGGGACTATCACTTCTTACTACAGTCAGACCATGGGCACGTTTTAGACATGAAGTGCTCTCTTAAAGCTTAAGACAGAGCCCTAGAACTTCTCACGTGGAAAATGGCAGAAGAAATGAAGGCCTGTCACCCAGAAACAAGGTGACTGTTCAGGTCTCTGGAGAAGAGCAGAGAGCTGCTTGTGGCCAGGTATGATAGGAAGCTGTACATTACCAAGTGTGGAAGGATGTTGCTCACCAGGGACCTGACAACTGAGGCTGGGGCTTTAGGATAGACAGTACCTAAGACTCCAAGTCTGCCTAGGGAGTGGGGAGCAGGCACATGGATTAGCACAGGTTTGGTAGTCAGAACACATCCCTGGCTCCTGTCATGCACCAGCTATATAAGTATAGATGACTCACTCTACTTCCTGAATCTAGTGTTATAACATCTAGTGATTTGAACAGTGCTGATAACCACCTCTCAGGACTGCTGTGAACACTTGAATGAGAATATGAACAGTCTCAGTGCATTGGCTCAGTGCAGGACACAGTAGAGGAGCTCTTGCTCCCAGAGGTAGTTTTCCAGGTGATGGTTTAGGTTGTTAAACTTACCCAGTTTTACTCTTTGTCATAGCAAAACCCAGTATCTGCATCCCCTGTTCCCAGTGGCACTAACAGCCCAGCTCCAAAGAAGAGTACTGGCAGTGTGGATTATCTCGCCCTGGACTTCCAGCCGGGCTCCCCAAGCCCTCACCGCAAGGTACCTGGGGGTTTGGAAGGAGGGAACACATCCCAGCAGCCCCTCTGCAGAGACATTTTATATGAGCATTGCAGAGCATCAATCTGCTCATGTCCTTGCCATGGGATATACTCACAGGGATTAGTCATAATTACAAAGGGATTCTGTCAACAATGTAAGAGATGGAGATCCTTTCTCCCTTTCCTTTGAGAGAGAGGCAGAGAGACACTGTCTGAATGAGACACAGCATCCCTTGGAAGGGACTTCAGGGCCTGGGAAAGCCTTGCCAAGAACCACTTTCAGCCCAGACAGCCAGGGACAGACAGCCTCAACACACTTTCCCTCAGCATGTTGTGAGGGCTCTGTAAAGGCCTGGTGCTTATTGTCATCTAACACATCCCTTTTCCTGGAGGTGTGGCCAAAGGAAGATGGGTGGAGGCACTATTGAAAGCCCGAGCCAGAAGCAGGGCCCAGGACTGGCAGGTTATCCTGAAAGCTGGGAATGAGGTTTGTCAGCAGGCTTGTTGCCTCCAACAGAAGATGACTGCACTTTGAAATCCACCTTCAGCACAGACATTCACAGTGATAGCCTTATGTAGGTAACTCAGCCATTTCTTTTGTCCCTTCAGCCATCCACATCATCTGTCACATCAGATGAGAAGGTAGACTATGTCCAAGTGGATAAAGAGAAGACCCAGGCCCTGCAGAACACCATGCAGGAGTGGACAGATGTGCGACAGTCCTCTGAACCTTCCAAGGGTGCCAAGCTGTAATGAAGGAGGCCGCCAAGTTCAAGAGCCATGAGGCAGCTGCCCAGACCTGCCTCTTCTGTCACCTCTTTCTCCATTTCTTCCTACACCTCCTCTCCCCTGTACCACTTTCAGCCTTCAAAGCACTCAACATCAGGGACCTGACCCTTTCCCATCAGAGGCAAGGGCCTGGTGGAGACACTTCCTCTGCCACTTGGGTTCCACCTATGACTTCTGTCAATACTAGCTGTGCCTCCACCACCTTAGTTAGGAGCTGTTGCCAAAAGAGCTTCCTGCTTTGGACCCATTTGTCTGCTGCTTGGACTCTTAGAGGGAGGGCTGAAGCTCTGAGCTAGGCTCATGCCTCGTGTCTGCTCACTGCTCTCTGCCCTCTGCCTCAGGGCTGCTTCTCCAGCCCCAGCGGAGAATAACAACCCAGGGAGCCAAGAACCAGCAGACCAAAGTACACATGTGTTTTCCTATCCCTGCGATTTTGGCAAGGAAAAGGCAAGGTGCCACAAGACGAAATGGTTGATAGTGGAAGTCGGAAGTTGCCTTGAGTGAGAAAGAAATTATGTCCCCAGATATGGGAGTGTAGCTGATAACCTGCAGGGTGGTACCCAATATCAGGCCATGGTACACCTTTGCTGTACACTGGGAGAGGCAAAATATGAAGGACAGCTGGAAGGAAAACCGATGATAAGCAACCAGGAACAACAGAAGTCTTCGGGGTGACAAAGATTGGAGCTAGAGGACTCTGCCACTCTGGGACAGGCAGTCCTCCTCCCTGGCACTGATAATGAGACAGAGTAGGGAAGACAGTAGCAGGTGATATGGGAGATGGGAGGCAGGGGGATCCTGGGTCAGGAGTGTGCTAGGCTCAGAGCAGTACAGGGACACTGCCATGGAAAGAAAGTTTCTAGTAGGTAGAAGGGATGACTTAGAGACTGGGAGGCAGGCAAGACATGTAGCAAGTAGGGACATGTGTCCAAAGGGCCTGATGGGGAGCCCAAGGCCACATGCAGAAGTACAGCAGGGAGCATAATGAGAAGGAGCCATACTTTGACCAAGGAAATCTAGAGATCACATGAAGGTCTGGGTAATGGCTTGTGCCAGACCAGGTCTTTTCTCTGTGTCCTCAGCTGCAGGGATGGTAGAAACTAACCCTCTCCTCCCATGGCTTCAGAGGTCACCAGAGCAGGAGGGATGGGAAGCTGTCATTGCCTAAGGCTCTTAAGGTAGGGCAGGGAGATCTGAATGTGTTTGTGTTGAAAGTTGTTGACCAAATTTTCAAGCATTTCATTTCAGAAGAAAAGCAGGGAAAACCAGCGTTTCATTTTGCCCTAGATGAACAGATTGTCCTCTAAAAACTAGGGCTGTTCAGAACTAAAGACACCCCCACCTCTCTCCTCCAGAGAGCCCTGCCTAGGAGTTCCTCGGTAGTAGCCCCTCTTCTCACATTAGGGTGGATCATTTAGCAAAGGTTGCCAAGCCCTGTGCTACAGATGAGTCATACCTTGTCCCTAACTACAGATCACAATCAGTGAGAAAAGTAAACCATAAAGATGACTGGCAAGTACATAGAAAGGAAAATTGCTAAAGGAAACTGAGCTACAGGGAGGGGAGCCTCAAGGAGGGAGCAGAATAAGTTTTAGGCAAAGGATAGGCAGAGGTCGGTCCATGGAGGAGACAGGAGAGATGAGGGAAGCCTCAGCTTTGGGAACAGGTCTTTGAAGGTATGAAGTGTGCACTGTCACCTTGAGTGAAATGGGGCTGTGAATGGTTGCACTGAGCAGTATTACAACCAGTATTACTTGGCTGGCTCTGCCCAGACTCATGGTGTCCTTTAAGGCCTTCAGTGGATCTCCCATGTGGCTAAGCTTTTGACAGATGCTGCTGGAACTGATAGCAGGGCTAGGTATCATTGGCCTTAGCAGCCACCCCAGAGTGCATTTTCTGAGTTGAATGTGCCATGTGAATGGAGCTGGCTGCCATCTTCCAAGACTGAGCTATTATTCTAGTTAGTCCCAAGGCCTCCGTCTTGCTCTGGTTCACCTGTGGAAAGCTGAGCTCTGGCTCACAATCCCAGACTGCTAGCCATGTCTAATGTACCCACCCATCTACCCATCCTCCAACCCCAAATAGGAAAAGCCAATTCCATTTAGAAAAAAAAAAATTCTGGCTTATCCATAAGTCAAAGTTCACCTCCCCTGGTAGCTTTCAAGGACTAAGAGCCAAGAACATCCATCACCTCTTAGCTAGCATAGCTCCCACAAGTACCTGTCCTGCGGGGCAGGGCCTCTTCCCACTTCATCCTACTAGACTAAACTTTAGTAGGAACAGTAAAGAACAGGAGATGGCATCTCCTTGAGACTTGCCAGTCTGTGAAATGGGATGGTCACAGCTGATACTCTGCTGCTGTAAGAACCTGGGTGATCATTTGAAGGTCTGAGTTACTGGGTAAGAGCAGCACACAGAACATTAGCTCATTAACTGCCTCCCTCTCTATCTGGTTTTTGCTGATAGCTACATTGACTCCATGAAAAGAAGCCACATTCCCAGAACAGAAGCACAACCCTTCCTAAGTTACTGGAATGAGGGTTCAGGTCTGCCTTTGGGCCCTTTATATAACAGTAGCTATAGTCCCAGCCATGGCTCCCCCCCCCTCCCTGCAACACAGCTTTGCAAGCTATGAGAGGAAGCAGCTCTTCCTTTCCATTTGGGCCTTTAGCTATAAAGTGTGGGGAAGCAGGCTGACCTTAGAGGGTCATATTTCTGGGACTTCCCATATCTGGGGTCTTGGAAAGGCAGGAACATCCAGACTTGCCATGGGCACCTGCTGATAATTTGTGCTGTCGCAGTATCTGGTGGTGTGTGTTCTTGTGTAATCTGTTGGCTACTTGTATCTTGAAATGTAGAATCATTTCATTCAGGATTGTTACTATTTGTTGGGAAGAAAAGATGAAATAGAAGCAGCCTAGTCTTACATCGTGTCTTGTTACCATTTAAGATTGACATTTAATTTTTCAAGTCATTGTTGGTGCCTAATCACTTAAGTTATTAATTTATTCTGTTTTCAAAAAATTGTAACATATTTATCTTGTGAAGTCTGGGAGTGGGGTGGGAAATGTGTTCAAGTGAGTCCTGTTTCACAGTGGTAACGAATGGTACAGGCCTGGAGCTTGCAGGTCCCTTTTTATTATGGTATAGAAGCAGGACAATAAAGTCCTTTAGAAATGCAACCCAGAGTAGACTGCTGGAGACTGTCTTTAGGGTGTGGAAACTTACTCTTGTCCCATCCTGGGCAGTCTTAGGACTGATGCTGTTCTATAGATACCTTCTCTGACAAACTCATTTCAGGATCATTTCATGAATAACCCCAGGAGCTGGTGTGCCCAATTCTGCTCATCTTGATGGGCTGCCATTGAGCACTTTTCCAGGCCAGGAGAAGAATGAACCTTCTTTACTCAGACCAACATCTGGCATCTGCAATGGTGCACACCTGTAATCCCAGCACTCTAGAAGCTGAAGCAGGGACAGGACAGCCAGTTTCCTTGACAGCTCAAGAGTCTGGCATTTTGACCAAAACCTCTACCTCTTGTCACAGCACCATTTTGACCTTCCAGATACTTTGTTCTTAAGAGGATGATCATGGGTGCAGGCCAGTTCCAGACCCTCCCTCAATATACAGCCACCCATGTCCCTCTTCAGCTTCAAGGTTGTGCCTATGAACAGAAAGAGCTGGATGTTGGCTCACAACAGCTTGTAATTCCAGTTCCATGGGATGATGCCCTCTACTGGCCTCCACACATACATGCTACACATACACTTAACAGAGATACACATTCATACAATAAAAATAAAAGTTTTTTTTTTTTTTGAAGCCCTAGATGTTGACTCTGGAGTGCTGGAGAACTGCCTCCCAGCCTGTCCCAGCCCATACCTTGTCTACACAGGAACAGGCTATGGTTCCCTTCTCAGAGGAGAAAAAAAGGACAGTAATGATGGCATATCCTTGGAATCTGGAAAATCCTTGTTGGGTGGTTTCTGCAGTCACTTGGCAAGCCTTTGGGGTACTTTGGGGTACTTTGCTTCAAAGTACCCCACAAAGCATTCCCAGCCACTCCTCCCTCCTCACCCTGCCCCCTCCTCTCTTTGCTGCTCCAGGAGGCTGCCAGCTCCAAGGCCTAGCACCAAGCACCTCCTTACTACATTTAAGGTCCCCGGGTCAGGGACACATCCTCACCTTACCAATGAGAAGCTCAAGTTACTATCAAGACTGCTTAGACACAATTCAACATCCCAAAGAGCAGCAGACACCACAGCTCAAGCTGGAAGAACAGCCTTCAGAGAAGCAAGTTTTATTCCTATTTAAGAACACAGGTTTCTTCTCTTCACTGAGAAGGGGCTATAGTAGTCTCAGGGCACAATGAGGTCAGTGCATTACACAGTTCATACCTACCCAGCCCTCACATTCCATCAGAGGAGCCAAGCCAGCTAGCTTCCTCAGATGACAATGGCTTTCTGACAGACTAATGTCTTCAGTAAAATAAGGACTCTGGACCTTAACTAGACAGGGATGCAATGGCAGCATCTCAGGCACTGAGGCAGGCTAGAGAGAGCAGGGGCTCTCCCACCGTGTGGCTTGGGGTAGGGGAGGGGCATGTGCTAAGTTTCTTGTCTCTGATCCTGTGCCATGCTGCCTTCCATCCACATGCCTCTAAAACACAGCAGGTGCAGACACCCATATACCTTATTTTAAGGAACCCCTTAAAAACCAAGAGGGTGGGCATTGGGGACATAGCCACCCCTTCTTGTCCCAAGGTGTAGACTTCAGCTGTGCTTTTTCTCGTATTGAGGAAGAGCTGAGTAAAGGAACTAGAAAGAAGAGCTACTGGACACAGGACACCAAGCTGACACCACCCTGGCTCCTGAGCTGGCTGGCCTTTCCAGGATTGGACCTGCAGGGAGGCAAAGCCCAGAGTGGATGCTCCTCATTAGTCAGGACACTTGTCTATAACATCATAAGAGGATGAATGCCTAAAGAGCTTTGGGTTTCAGATTCTCTGTGCACTTCAAGCTACAGACTGATATCCCAAATGGTCCCTCTTCATCCTCCTTGTCCTCAGAAAGACCTGCTTCACCCTGGGCTTGCCTCCACAGCTCCCTAAGACCCCAGATGGCAGAGTGTTCTACCTGGGCCCTGAGCTCCACCTGGCCCACTCTGAGGTTGGCTCCGATAGCCCCAACAAGTGGAAGCTCCCGTTAGAAGACCAGTCTGTGGAAGTCACCATTGCCACCTGCAGGGTTGCAGCCCCCTGGCGAGCCTTCATCCTCATCTTTGTCTTCATCGAAGCCCCTACCCCAGTGTGGAGGGGCAGGGAGTGTAGAGATATAAGCTGCCCTGCTCCTGGCCTCCTTCTCCTGCTCCTAGAAACAAAGAACAGATAGTAAGCTTAGCATTTAGATCTCCTACTTACCCAGCACAACACTGCCAACATCCCTGCATCCCCCGAGGGCCTGTCCCCACCGAGACTCAGACTGAATGACTTCATTCAAACTCTACCCTTTCCTCCCAATGATGACTTGAGTCCTTTGAAGGACTTTTTCATACTAGATAGTGACCAGCTGACAAGTGCCTGGGATCTCAAGAAAACCTCTCCAGGCTTCCTGGCTTCCACTGTCCAGATCACTCACTGCCTCTCTTGAAGCATGAGGTCCATCTTCTGCCCATGAGCAAGTTCTTCCCTGATCAGCCTCTCTCAGACTTCACCAAGCCATACCTCGGCTGGGTGGCCTGAAAAATGTAGAAGCAAGCCTGGCATCCCCATGCCTACACATTCCTCACCTGAAACACCATCTCTAGATGCAGGATTCTCAAAGCTCTGCTGTAGACACCCCATGGCTGAATATTTTAATACTATCCTTGACACTGCTAAGGGAGCCTGAGGCAGTGTCAGTGGAGGGCACTGGGACATGAAGGTCACTGAGGAAGGTGGCCCCTGCCCGTTAAGTGCACTACTCTCCCTCAGCAGCATCAACTGTGCTATCACTCAGTGTCCCTCTGAGGTTAAGAGGTGTGCCTTACCCAAAAGCCACCAACACATGCCCTACTAAGTGATGAGTGCAAGGATGGATTTAAACTTGAGGCAGACTCAAAAGAAGAACAGATCACTGACCTACTTAGGTGGCTGTGCTGAGCCAAACTCCTTACCCAGGAGTGGCATCAGGTGCCAGAGGGTCTGCTAGCCCTCAGCACACGGCTCACCTGCAGGTAGAGGACATTGTCTTTGGAAATGGCCTCCATCAGGTCCTTGTGGAGGGTAGGCTCTACTCGGACTCTAGGGGAGCCGGGCTCAGCCTCGGGGTCCTCCCGGGGCCTCTGGCGGTAGAAGAGCACATAGGCAGTGTCCTTAGGGAAGAAGGAGGTGACATTGCTGACAGACTCAAAGGATGAGAAAGACACCCGGGTATCATTAAACAGGTACCACTGGTTCTCAGGCTCAGGCCTCTCTGTGGATCCCAGGACAGGAGCTGGCCGAGCAGCACCCTCACGGGCATAGCAGTAGTAGTGACCACTCTCTGAGGACACTCCAGAGTGCACCACCACACTACAGAGGTCATAGGCCTGGCCCTGACCCCCAGCCAGTGGCAGGCGCAGCAAAAGGGGGATGGTGACATCGTCCAGGATCTTACGCCGCCGCATGGTACGCAGGTCAAAGGAGAAGCGCAGTAATGTGAGGATGAGGTAGCGTGGGCCCTGGCTCAGCTCCACCACCTTCTCCGCATCCTGCAGAGAGGCACAGGACTCACAGTAGTAGCGGTTCTCAGCTGTCAGCCTCTCAGGGGACAGGAAGTAGTTGACCAAGTCCAGTACAGAGCGGGAACCCTCAGGGCCGCATGCCTGCTCCCTGGGTGGAGTGGCAGCATCCCTGCGGGTCCCTGGTCCTAAGCTGTCCCCTTCCTTCTCCTTGCCGTCCTCAGCCTCCTTTTCCTTTTCATCTTCCTTCTTCTCTTTCTCTTTGTCTTTCTCTTCCCCCTCTTCTTTCTCCTCTTCCCTTGTTCCTTCCTCTTCCCTGTCCTCTGCCACCTCCTTCTCCTTCCCAGCCTGCTCCCTCTCCACCTTCTCCTGCCCACTCCGTCCACCAATGCCTAAGGTGTCCACACCTTCAATGTCCAGCCCAGTGCGAGGAGCGTCCCCTGTGATGCAGTGCTTCCTCTGCCTCTGCGCCCCTGGGGCCCTGGGAGCCATTGTCAACTCCTGGGCTCGCACATCCTCTGTGGGGAGCATCACAGAGCCAAGGCGGCGGTGGCGACTTCTCTCAGGAGGAGGGAAGGCCAAAGAGAGGTCTGTGAAGGCTTCCTCCCTTGAGGAAACATTGAGGCAGTGGAGACAGCATATCCGGGTCACAATCTTGCCTCCAAACATCTTCTCCACAGACGTTGCATTGGAGCTGGGGAGTTCTTCCTGTGGGGACGGCAAGCTGGACTGCTTGAGCTTCTGGCAGATCCTCGTCCCAGTTTTCTCTTCTTCATGAAGCCTAGAACAAATAGGGAGGCCAGGTACATATACCTTCCAGCAGGCCCACCCCCAGCACACTGCCCACCATACTTAAATACAAGGACTAGGAAAGAGAATCCCCATCCCTGTACAAAGTGGCATGCTAACATACGTCTATGTTCACACACGCACCTAGTACACGCCTACCTAAAGATAGGCCCGTGGCTGTGTAATCAAGATAAACATACTCAGGCAGCACAGTGGATATACATGCACACACTGACAGCCCTGTCCCAGGCTTCACACGTAGTTCAGAGTCTTTGGAGACCAATGGCACACAGCTTCCTTTCTGCCTTTCAGAAGAACAAGGAAGTGTCCTTATTTCCAGAAAGTTCCAACCCAGCTAGCTCAGAGGGACAAGCTATCACCTCAGAGTGTTCTCAGAACCCACACATCATCCTAACCCACCAGCCCTTCTTACCGATCCAGCAGGTACTTCAGATACTCGGAACAGTCCTGCTGGGTGCCAGGGCTGAACCAGGGCGTCCAGGATGCAGAGAGGAAGTTCTCAGGAGAGATGGCAGGCCTCTAAGACAAGGCACGCAAAGGGTGGGGTCAGGAGCATCGAGCACACATGCCCAGCAGCAGGCAACACGCTGAGCGTTCTAAGACTATTCCAGCCGGGCGTGGTGGCGCACGCCTTTAATCCCAGCTCTCAGGAGGCAGAGGCAGGCGGATTTCTGAGTTCGAGGTCAGCCTGGTCTACAGAGTGAGTTCCAGGACAGCCAGGGCTACACAGAGAAACCCTGTCTC
>NC_034590.1:68122877-68124420 GCF_900095145.1 Mus pahari
AAAAAAAAAAAAAAAAAAAAGGACTATCCCAAACATGCCTGCCTATCCTATAACCTTGCCCCTTCCCTTAGTGCATGGGACTGAACTCTGAAGGGAGGCTGGGACAGACAGCACAACCCACAAAGAGGCTTTGGCTGTGAACTGGTGCTAGCAGGCCTGAGGCTCAGCAGCTCATTCCACAGAGTCAGGTGTGGGCAGGTCCTAGAGACGTGAAAAGACTCCGAGCAGGGCCTGGCATGGCCTGCTCTCCCTGCCTGCCCCAGGGCACCCAGCACGCACCTGACTGTGCTCCAGGAAGGCAAAGAGCCACTGCAGCTTGGTCATCAAGGGTTGGGAGTTGTTCTCAGTCAAGCGCAGCACACAGTGTCGAAAGCTTCAAATAAAACGGGAGCCCAGGGTGAACCAAGGCCCCAGGGAGCGGATACTCCTCTACACCAGGCCACCCGGAGCCTCTGGCATCTGCTCCAGATGAGGCCAGAGACTGGAGAGGAGAAGATGGAGAATAACTTGGCCTGGTATGGCTGGGGACCCGAGCTCTGTAATGGTCTTGGTATGACAACAAATGAGGATAACTAGGTGACTCTTGCTATCTCTTCCAGCTCTGACACCCCATGGCTCCAGGACTCAAAACATGTCAATTTTCCAAGGTGGGGACACTGATGTGCCAGAGATTCTGCTATCATCATCCAAGGCACTGGCACACACTGTGTGATAACATCCAAGAATTCCCATCCACTCCCAACCTCAGTCCTCCAACCCATTCCTGCAGCCCCTGCTCAGGCCCTGGCCCAAGCCACCCTGAAACTTGCCTCAATCCAGGCAGGTTCCACATGAGGATATCGCTGATATTAGAGGACCCTGCAGGGAGACTGGCCCTCATGGATGAGGGTGACCCTGTGGGGTCAGGATGTCCTGAGACACACTGTCCCTGAAGCACACTGCCTTCTCAGTCCCACAGTGCTCCATCCAGAGCCACTATGCAGAATGGCAGCACTTGGCCTCCACAGCGGGTCCCAGACAAGCTTAAATGTAGAAGATGAGCAGCACACGGGACCTCTAGACCACACAAGCACAAGGCATTCTCTGGCAAATGCTTTGGGTTTTGTTTTGTTTTGTTTTTAATAGATTATGGTCTGGGCAGTCCAGAAATCACCACAGTTTAGCCCTCAGCAGGCAGTGAGGACCGCAGCAGTCTAACACACCTTAGATTCCAATGCCCATGTCTATAACTTAAAGACAACTGACAGCCAGAGGCACTCCAGAACTAGTACTTCCCTACAGAGCCAAAGATGGAGCCCTGAAGGATGCTGAAGGAAGCCATAGGCATACCAGGAACCACAGGTGACAGGCACTCTGCTTGCTTAACTAAAGAGGAGGTATGGCTATACCACGATGCCAGCACTAGGTTCAAAGCTTGCCTAAGCTACAGAATAAGAAGCTGACTCAAAAACTAGGGAAAGCAGGTAGAAAGATGAGGGGGGGAGAGGGAGAGGGAGAGGGAGGGATGGAGGAGGACGAAGAGGAGGAGGAGGAGGAGGAGGAG
>NC_034590.1:68124464-68126312 GCF_900095145.1 Mus pahari
GAGGAGGAGGAGGAGGAGGAGGAGGAGGAGGAGGAGGAAACACAGAAAGGCACCTACTCAGAAGCCATGAATAAGGCCTGAAGGACACTGTTCACGTAGCATGTGTTGCCCAAGTTGATTAAGCCAATCTTGCCCGTGTCTGACTTGGCCATGAGCCGGGGATAGAAGCCAGCCAGGTCACTCTTCTGTGAGGTCCAGGCATCCTGCCCCAGAAGCTGCTTGATTCGGTCCTCATTGGGAATGTGGAGGTCCTGAGGGGATAGCAGACACCAGTGTCGGCTCTAAAGCCACCACTTCCTCCAGGAAGCCCTCCTGGACTAGAACCTCCAGTCCCTCCCAAGCACTCAGAAGAGTCCAGAAAAGGCGTTTGCACAGCCGCTGCTTACAACTCACTCCAAGGTCTCATTCTCACATGTGGTCCTTCTATGCGATCTCTCAGGTGCCATGTCTGAAGTAGCGCAATCCCCATCTCAGAGATGGAAAAACTTGGATTCAGACAGAGCAGAGAACTGTGTAGTCACACAAACGGTAAGTGACAAACATGTCTGTCCTGGGCAGAACCACAAAAGCAGTTAGCTAGTTGCCAGCTCTGATGGTGATGAGACTTCAGTTCCTGCCCTAACTCTCACCTCACCATGTGTGAGTGCTTAGTAGGCCTGTCTGTCTCAGTCTGGCAACGTCCCTGGGCCTCAGCTTCTTCAGCTGCCAAGAGAAGACAACCTTTCCTTCAGCTGGTCTGGCATCTCCACTGTCAGTTCTGACTCCACTATCCCTCCCAGTTTGAGACTGCAGAGCCAGCTTTCCAGTAAATCAGACATCCCCTGGGACCAGTCCCACCACAGTGGCAGGAGGGTCTGAGGGCACTGAGGTGTAGTCAGTCCTCTGTCACTGGCTCAGGGTTCAGCATGCCTTCCCCCTGGCTTTTCTTTGTCACACTGAATAGTGGCACCAGTTTTAATGATATCAGAGACAAACACCTAACGACACTGCTCTACTAAAGAGTAGATGTCAAGACGTTACCGACAGTCCCTCTAACTCAAGTCATCTGTCCTAGTTAGGGTACCATTGCTGTGATGAAACATCATGACCAAAAGCAACCTGGGGAAGGAAAAGGTTCATCTGGCTTACACTTCCACATTGGAGTCCATCATTGAAGTAAGTTGGGACAGGAACTCAAGCAGGGCAGGAATCTGAAGGCAGGAGCTGCTGCAGACACCGTGGAGGGATGCTGCTTCCTGGCTTGCTCCTCTGGCTTGTTCTGCCTACTTTCTATACACCCCAGGGCCACCCAAGGGTGTCCCCACATACAGTGGCTGCCCCCCCCACCATCAATCACTAAGAAAATGCCCCACAGGCTTGCCTACAGCCAGATCTTCTGGAGACATTTTCTCAATTCAAGCTTCCTCTTGTCTGATGACTCTAGCATGAATCAAGTTAACATAAACCCATCCAGCACGACTGGGCCCTTGTCAGCTTACACACAAATGCGTCACACTAAGCCACAGCCTTTCCTTTCTTATGCATTCCCAAGGCTACACATGAATATTAGCATCACAATAGATTTTCAAACATAAAGATTCCACAGTCTTACAAATTCAAACACTTTAAAACTTCAGTTTCACAAGAAAACCAAGAAGGATGACCATTGTGTAGATACTTCATTCCTCCTTAGAATAAGGAACAAAATACCCATGAAAGGTTATAGGTACAGAGACAAAATTTAGAGCTAAGATGAAAAGATGGACTATTCAGAGACTACCCCATCCGGGGATCCATCCCATCATCAGCCACCAAACCCAGATACTAATGCACATGCCAGCAAGATTCTGCTGAAGGGACCCTGATATA
>NC_034590.1:68126522-68127955 GCF_900095145.1 Mus pahari
AGGCCCCTTGGTCTTGCAAACTTTATATGACCCAGCACAGGGGAAGGCCAGGGCCAAGAAGTGGGAGTGGGTGGGTAGGGGAGCAGAGTGGGGGCGAGGGGGGGGTATAGGGAACTTTCCGGATAGCATTTGAAATGTAAATAAAGAAAATAATAATAATTTTAAAAAAGAAAAAAAAGTTGCTAGGTAACAGTGGGCAAGGCTCTCAACCTCCCTGACCACCAATTTCCTTCTGTGAAATTAAAAGAATGGATAAATAAAACCATCTGAGGTCTCTTGAGCACGCTGCCTAAAAAAAAAAAAAAATGTTTCTTTTTAAAAATCCAAAGTCTCTCTCCCTCAGCTCTGGGTCCCTATAAAATCAACATAACTTAAATACTTTTCTTATCTCAAGAGGAAAGAACCCAGATCACAGTCACAATCAAACCAAATCAAAACCAAACTCCAACTGTGAACCGACTCAACGCCCATTCTCCGGGATCACTCCTGATCTGGACCCTCCCCAAGGGGCTCAAACGCTCTGGTTCTGCCCTCTAAGCAGCAACCGTCCATGGTCTCTGCATCAGCTTTTGCCTCTATAGCACACTCAGCTTGTCGTCCAGGCTCCAACTGGCCACACTCCTTTGAGCTCTTCCTGATGGTCATCCCAAAAGATCTGGTCTCTACTCCACTGAGCCGCACTCTCACCCATTGTGTCTCCTGGACTCTTTTCCCAGTGCCCAGCCTCACCTCTGCGTGGCCCCTTCAGTCCTTCGACTGCTCTTGAGGCTGTCCCTTCACCAATGGCCTCACAGTGCCAAGCCTCAGCTGTTCTCCATGACCCCTTCATGCCTTCAAAACCAGTGACTCTTACACTACACCAAGCTCAGCTACCAGCACAGGGTACATCTGTGGCCACTTCTGGAACACAGTTTCTGTATTGACCCTGAGGAAACACTTGCCAGGAGAGTTCACCTCAATAATGCTGGTCTCTTAGTCACCGGTAATTTCATAGAATCTTTATTCCAAATAGTGAACACTCAGTGTCCCTGACTAACCTCCCTCAAGCCTCCTTTCCTCACTCAGCCTTCCCCCTGGAATGCTACAAGCCAAGCTCCACTGTCTGCATTTCTCTCAACGCTCTTTTCATCCTCGTTTCCACAGAAGAACTCGTTGAGCCCTCAACTCTCAATGGCTTTTCTTACCCAAAGTTCCAAAAATTCCACAATCCCCACTCCCCAAAAAACCAACATGGTTAGATCTGTCACAGCAATATGCCACAATCCTGGCACCAATTTCTGTCCTAGTTAGGGTTCTCATTGCTGTGATGAAACACCAAAGCAAGTTGGGGAGGGAAGGGCATACTTGGCTTCCACTCCCATACATCATAGTCTATCACACATCATAGTCCATCACTGAAAGAAGTCAGGGCAGGCCCGGCAGTGGTGGCACAC
>NC_034590.1:68128050-68164472 GCF_900095145.1 Mus pahari
AGGCCAGCCTGGTCTACAGAGTGAGTTCCAGGACAGCCAGGGCTACACAGAGAAACCCTGTCTCGAAAAATCAAAAAAAAAAAGGTCAGGGCAGGAACCTGGTGCAGTTGCGGAGCTGATGCACAGGCCAGGGAGGGATGCTGATTACTGGCCTGCTCCCCATGCCTTGCTCAACCTGCTTTCTTAGAAGCAGGAGCACCAGCCCAAGGGTGGCCCCACCCACAATGGACCGGGCTCTCCCCATCAGTCACTAATTAAGATAGGATCCTACAGGTCCTGCCTATAGCCAGGTCCTCTGAAGACATTCTCTCAGTTGAGGCTCTCTCCTGTCTGATGACTCTGGCTTGTGTCAAGCCGACATAAAACTAGCCAGCACAGCCTCCTTCCAGCTCCTGAGCACAAACTCCTAGTCAAAGGCATCACACCAGCTTAGAGCTTTGAGCCCCACACCCCACACACTCCCTCACTACTGAAGCAGCCTTGACCACACTGCTTTAATGCTCCTGCTGGCTCCTGTCCCAGGATCATGTATCACGTGTCAGACATCTCTCACAGATGAAAAGAAAATCTGCCTGTCCTCCCAGCCACGCAGGGAGTTGCTAAAGAAGGCTGCAAGTTCAAGGCCAGCCTAAGCAATTCAGATCTACTGGACAAAGCAAACCAACTCTGCCTGGACTCAAGGTTTGTCTGATGTCCCCTGGACACCACAGAGATATTACCACCAAACCCTTGTGTCCTTCCCTTGAATCATGTGACGTATTCTCCTCCCACCAGACACTAATGGTCAAGGTCAAACTCCTGTTCTCTATCAGGCTTTCCAGAAAGTTCCTTACCACTCACCACCTGCTATACAAACCTCTACCTTAATTGCACATTGCCTTGAGGAGGGGCTACAGTATAGACATGTGACCACAGGCAAGCCCTCATCCCTGCTTGGTAAAGGCTTTCCAGGTGAGGCTTATTAGGGGGAGGCGCATCTGTTAAGTAGCTGATCTCCTATGCTCTATAAAGAAGCCTAAAAACACAATAGTTCCCAGAGTGGACGCTGGGACCCGAGTTGGTCACTGGGACCTTTGGAGAAGGAGCAGGTACAGCTTTCATCTCTCCTGGGAAGGAATTTTTACAACAGAAATTTCTAGATTACTCATCTGCAATACAAGCTTATCTTTATGGCTTGTTTTGTGTCTACCAGACAACCCTAGGGTATTAAAGTTGATAAGCATGCCTGCACTGGAGAGCGACATTCCATTACCAAGTGGTCTGAATTTCAACCTCTAAACCAGCTGGTGGTTACAAGTTTCTAAAGTCTACATCAAGCTAGAAAAAATTCCCCAGTTTCTACTTGGGCCCCCATGCATACTTTTTCTAGACCATACTTTTTATTAACAGAGAAGCCTCTTTGTTGGCTTCCCAGGGGCTTCATAGTACCACTCCATCGTGATGATGAATCATGGCTTGCCGACACCAGTTCAAGCCCCTCTGTATTTGAGCTTGGCCATGTTCCTGACCCCCCTAACCTGCACCCAAGACATCATCCCCTGCCCGCCCCTCCCTATTTGGGAACTTGTGCTTTTCTTCCTTTGGGGATCCCTGGAGGTTCCTCCTCACTCTCTTGCAAAATCAGCTCTGTACTTTAAAAAATGTCTGCTATGGTGCTAGAGAGATGACTCACCAGTTAAGAGCACTAGCCCTTAACTAGCTCAAGGGTGAGTTCGGTTCCTGCATGCCCAGCAGGTGGCTCACAATCACTGTCACCCCAGCTCCAGAGGATCTGATGCCCTCTTCCAGCCTCTTCATATATATATGCAGACAGACAGATACACACACACACACATACACACACACAAATTTAAAAGTAAATCCTTTTTAAAAGATGTCTGCTATGTCTCAATACACATGCCCAGATGTGTTGTAGAGACAATGCTGGGGACCAGGTCTGCCATGCTGTGGGGCGAACCTCAGTCAGGGGCTCTGAAAGGTACCCTCCACCCCTGCGTGGATCCTCCTCAGTATCAGTGGGCCTTAGATCACTTCCTGTAAACAGATCTGTCACCCCAAAGGCTCCTCCGGGAAGGCAGCTTGGTTTGCTTTGTGCCTGTGTCCCCACATCCCAGCTTCTGCTCTCCTGAGACCAGGACACCAGCCTACTCCTAGTCACTCGTGTTCTGGGCTGCCCAGGACATACGGTGTCAACAGGCAACAGAGTGCTGGTGCTGCAGAAGCCACCAAGAGACCCTGCTGGGGAAGGAGGTGAGGGGACACTGAGAGCAGGGAAGAAGGCTCACTCAAGGCAGTCCCTGAGAGCCTAGAGACCTTACTGAACATTAAGTAGGTCCTGTGACCCAGTACCCCATATGCTAACTAAAACACAAGAAAATGCAAATAAAAGAAGGCAGGCACTGTAGGTCAGGTGGAGGAAGGGGTTTCCATGGGCCCTGTAGCACACTCAAGAAAAGAGGTCCCTGGTGGGAATCATGGTGACCTCCAGCAATTGATGCACACAAATGCCCCAGTGAGGAGACAGGAAACAGCTCAGCTCCAGGTGATGGAGGCGGCTACCAAGCCATGGTACCACCTCAAAGAAGGTTCAAACTGGCACCTGTGCCAAAGAGGCTATCCACTCACCTTGATGGCTTCCATGACAGGCTCATACAGGTCTGGGAAGCCTGGGAACCGAAACACCATGCAGTGCACCAGCTCTGCCAGCTGCTCTAGGCAGCTGGTCCCAGAGTTCGAGTCCTCCTTGACCAGAGAGGCCACCATGGGGGGAATGTGAGGGAGAAGCTGTAAGAGAAAAGGTGGGCTAGTTAAAGTATCAGATTACCTATCTGAAGCTTGGGGCTGAAAGTGGGGGCCTCCGAGGACTGAAGGTACACCCATGTGGCCAGTGTCCCCTCCACTCGGTGGAGCCGAGTACCACAAGAAGCAATTTTCCTTACAAGATGTATGGCCTATCATTTCCGTTTCTTTTGTTTGTTTGTTTGTTTTTTGTTTTTTTGTTTTTTGTTTTTTGTTTTTGTTTTTCGAGACAGGGTTTCTCTGTATAGCCCTGGCTGTCCTGGAACTCACTCTGTAGACCAGGCTGGCCTCGAACTCAGAAATCCGCCTGCCTCTGCCTGCCTCCGTTTCTTTATCTGCAAGGTGAGATAGATAATTCCTCCCTCATGGCTAATGGAAGGCCAGCTCTTCAGCTTCAGTCGCCTGCCTTGAGACCCAAAGGCCCGAGCAACCATGGGCTTCTCTACCTAACAGCAGACGCTCAGGCCTTACCAATCATCTGCCTGAGCTCAGCACCATGAACACTCCCTATTCCATAACTCAGGGGAGGGGCTGGTAATGCTGGAGACAGAACACAGGGCCTTGTACATGCCTAACACTGAGACCCTTTAATACAAGGGTCACTGGTGATATGGTGACCCCCAACCGTAAAATTATTTTCCTTGCTATGTCACAACTTTAGTTTTGCTGTTATGAATTGTAATGTAAATATCTTGTGTTTTTACAATGGTCTTGGGTGATCTCTGTAAATGGGGTGTACAATCCCCATCAAAGGGGGTCGAGACCCACAAGCTGAGAGCTACTGCCTTGGGGCACTATATCATAAGGCGCTTCAGGAACATGAGTGGGGGGGGGGGGAACCTGTGTTCATATATGGCAGGCTCTAGACAAGCCTCAGCTCATCTCTTCCCCTCCTACCAGCCCTGGGGTTTACCCCATTCCAGATTAAGGTCATCATAGTGACACTTGGTCCCCATCCCGGCTTCTGATCTTTTCTCATTGCAACAAACTAGAGAGCACAACATTGCTGTCTTCTCCAGGGGCCATGAAAATTAAAGCTCCACCATGTGGACTTCAGCCTCGTAGAGGAGGAGCCTGAGCTACAGGCCTGACCAATGAGTGGTGGCGGCAACACAGAGAAAGACAGTGACGTGGAAGTCAGACCAACTTGGCTGAAACCTTCACTGTCCACCTATCTGGGACCAGTGACTTGCTCACCATCTCACCACTGCATTTCTTTATCTAAAGAAGGAAGGCCAGTCTGGGAGTTGGGTGGGTGTTTGCACTGTTCGTAGCACTAGTCACTAGTCCTAACACCTGACACACTCCTGACCCTGAAGAACTGTAGCTGTCTCCAACCCAGACTCTGTCATTCTACAGTGTGCATATGGGAGTCGCACGTCCTCTGAGGCCTTGAGCCTCCTGTGGTAAGATCCAGAGGTTTGCCTCAACAGTCCCAACTCCCCGACGCCCAGCAGAAATCCACCATAGGTCACTGGACAGAGAGCACAGCAAGGCCCTTACCAGGTGGAAGGCCTCATGGGAGTGCTGGAAAGTCAGGAGCATGTACTTGAGGACACACAGGGCAGCTCCCCGCACGATGGGGTACAGCAACTTAGAGAAGACCTGAAAAGGAGGTCATGTCAGGGGGTTCCCAGACCTGAGCCACCCAGTGCCAAGTGTGACCACAGTGGACCCTGGAAGGGAACCTGAGACACAGTAGAATGGAAACAGCTGGCCAACAGTGGTAACAAGATCACAGATGTGTGCCAGAGCTAGATGGAGCAACAGACGGTGAAATGGGCAGCCAGAGTTAGGTGAGTGATGGTGGGCAGACACGCAGTGGAATGAGTGGTCAGAGTAATAGAGTTCGAATCCGAGGCCCAGAGAGGGGCAGTGAATTAACCCTGTCACACAGCTTGATTGGGACCCCAGTACCTTGCATCCCACACCTGCACTACTCCCAGAAGAGAGCAGTGGGAAAGGCCACGTGCCCAGGCTGGGACAGGGGCCACCAACCTTCTCAATTTTGGCGAGCGAAACCTCGATCAAGATGCTGAACTTCTTAACGGCAGCCAGGCCCTTCAGCAGGGCAATGATCCACTTGTCAATGTTCTTCCCCAGGGGCCAGGACACCCAGTCGATCATCCTGGTGAGGGGAGTGACAGTGACACAGGGACAAGGGAGGGGCCAAAAGCCAGAGCAAGGGCAGCCCAGGGTCTGGCCATAAAGTCCTGACCCACACCTGCACTCCTGGAAGATACAACAGAGCCCAGCAGACGTGGCTCACAGCCATGTCTCCAGACCCTCTCACCCATTCCTCATTACAGGGAGAAAGGGGGTTCCAGGCAAGGAGCTGCACCCTGGGGCTGAGAACTCTGGCTCCACCAAGCCCCACTGGGGACCAGGGCCAGCTACTTCTCTCTGAGCCTGGACTTCATCTGCAAATGGAGAAAATGCCCCTCTCCTGAGAATATCACATTAAGCCAGGACAGCAGCTGAAGACTGCAGGATCCACCATACCAGGCCTGTCCTAGGATGAACATGGGGCTGAGATGTGCTAAGTGCTCAGGAAAACTGCATCACTCATTAGAGTACCAGAATGTGGGCAATGAGAAAGAACAGGAGTACTTATGAAAGTTCCCATGGTGTTCCCTACGTTGCACATGGCGGCCCACTTTCATCTAATCCTCAACACTTTCTTTGCCGGGCCCAGTGATGACCACTTTAGAGCTGAGAAACTGAAATAAAGTCACACAGGCAAGAAGCACGGGGCAGGATTGGCTCTTGCGGTACACAACTCTCCCACCTACACTCTTGCCCAGCCCCCCTCCCGACTACACTCTTGCCCACTAAGACAGGGAACCCAGAAGGCCCTATGGAGATGGTGTTCTGTGCATGAGTATAGGAAGAAGGGCAGAGGGAGGCATGCCAGGTAGATGGGGTCTGCACAGGCAAAGGCCTGTGGGGAAGAGTGCAGGTGGCATAGTCAGGGGTCACAGGCAGGCAGGTGAAGCTGGCTCACAGGTGACAACATTCAAATGAGGGAATGTACACAGATCCAGTGAGTTGAAAAGCACCCAAACTCCGTTTATGACCTTTTGCAGACTGATCACACCAAAAACTACTTTTACTCTGCATGTGTGTATGCGTACGTGCATATTTTCACGCACGCACGTGCAGAATGGAGTCCACTGGACAGGCAGTGTTCTACTCCACTACTACTCTGCATCCCGATGCCCTTTGTAAGAGTCTTCCTACCAAGGTCGAAGCTGACTGGCCAGTGAGCTCCAAAGGTTTGCCCATCTCTGCCTTCTCAATACTAAAGTCACTTGTACACACAGCTATGCCAGATGGTAGGTATCTGAACTCAGGACCCCAGAGGCCGGCACTCTTAGCCACCGAGCCAACTCCTCTGCCCCTATTTTTACTTTCTCATGCTACCATCCACTTCCACATTTATAGAGGGGGAAACGGAGGCCAAGAGTTCAGTAACGTTTCCAGGGTCACACAGCTAGTACCTAGTCTGCTGGTATCACTGGAACAGGATTTGGTGTTACTTACATCTATCCCAAGGCCAAACAGGGTGGGACTGTGGAGCTCACAGTAGACAGGTATGAGCCTAACCTCTAACCATGCTGACCCTCGGCACCCACCTGCTAATGGCAGTCAGCATCTGGAAGTCCGTCACACTATCATCATTGCTGAGGTTCCGGACCACACCATCCATAAGCTCCAATGGGAGGTGCTGGACCACGCTGGCCAAGGCGCTGGACGGTGGCTCCTCCTCTGGAATGGATTGCGCTCTCATGTACCACTGTAAACTAGGCCTCTGGAAACAGCACATGGGGCCACATCCTCTCCCCTGACAGCATCAAAGTCTGATTCCACTGTAACACATTCACTCAACAACCCTTCCCTGGCATAGTCTGACACCGCAAGAAAGCACTGCTGCCCAACTGTGCATGTAAACAGAAACCCTTTGGAAGAGTTCATGCTGGAGCTGTCCTTGAGAGGAAAGGTCATTCCAGTTGCATCTACACAAAGGCTGAGATGTAAGAAGGTACATTTAATACCTAACTCTTATGCAAGTGATTAGGAGGTAGGTACTGGCACACTGTCGGGCTTGGATCTTCCTTTCTTTCCCTTGCCCAGTCCTACCATCAGGGATGGCACAGACCTCAGTCCAGTCGTCCACACTGCTGGCTGGCAATTGGATATCAAGATTCAGAGTTGAGGGGCTGGAGAAATGGCTCGGTGGTTAAGAACACTTGATGTTCTTGTAGAGGGCAGAGTTCTGTTCCCAGCATTCCAGCATGGTGGCTCACAACCATCCTTACCTCCACACTTCAAGGGATCCATGCTTTATTCTGACCTCGGTGTGCACCAAGCACACACGCAGTGCACAAACATACACACACAACACTCACACACATGAAATAAAGATAGATCTTCTTTTAAAAGATAGATTATGAGTTTAGGTATCGCCTGCTACCAGGTACTAATCACCCCGGATCAAGCCTGCCTGACCCAAAGGCCAGGACCACTCTGCATTCCCAGATTGACAGTACTCACGTGGAGTGCCCCCTACATTTCCAGCCCCACCACAGGACGACACCCACATAAAACGCCCAAGGTAGACTTTCTCACTAAAAATGAACATCGCAGTCCGTCGCCTGTATAACCCACCACAGGACCAGCCCGAATTCCTGCCCCGGCCCCGGCCCCGGCTGCACACGCACCTACCTGTGCAGGAGATGACAGCGAACAGCTCCTTGAGGCAGGGCAGGATGGCGGCCGGCTGCGCGCGCCACAGCTGCGCCAGGAGCCCGCTCACCTGCTGGGCCTGCTCCAGGAACTCCACCGCGCCCTCCTCGCCCTCGGCTGGGCAACGGAAGCGGCCGAGGCAGCGCACCAGCTGCTGGCAGAAGAGCAGGCGGTGCGCGCCGTCGGGTACGCAGCGCGGGTGGCGCGCCAGCAGCCGGGCGACCTGCGCGCAAGCGGCGGGGCCCGGGCGCTCGCACACGGTGCGCAGCACCTCGCGCCGCAGCAGCGCGAACACCTCGTCCGCCGCGGGCCCGTCGGGCAGCAGCTGCAGCCCTAGCTGCACGCAGGCCAGCGCGCGCACTCCTGGGGGCCCTGCACCGCCCTGCAGCAGGCGCAGCACGCGGCGCGCGCTGAAGAACTCGGCGAAGACGTCGGGGTGGTGGCGACCCGCCACGTGCAGCAGCTGGCAGCCCACGCGGCGCGGCAGCTCATCCGTGCCACCCACGTAGAGGCGCGCGCCCAGGGCCAGCAGCGCCAGGCACTGCTCCCGCTCCAAGGGCTGCCGCGCGGCCTCCAGCACCCGCCGCACCAGCCCTTGCTTCACACTCGCAGGGTAGGACGAAGTCACCACGGCCTCCAGGATCTTGTCCATGACGGCCGCACGGGGCTGGGGACAGGGACTGGGCCACGCTCTGACCCACAGTCCGGTCCAGATCCTTGGGTGGTGATACTGTAGAAGGGCCTCAGTTTTCTTGCCTGAAAAATGGAACACTAATATCACGTTGGGGAGGAAAGGGTTTATTCTGCTTACACATCCACATTGCTGTTCATCACCAACGGAAGTGAGTACAGGAACTCACACAGGGCAGGAGACTGGAGGCAGGAGCTGATGCAGAGGCCATGGAGGAATGCTGCTTATTGGATTGCTTCCCCTGGCTTGCTCAGCTTGCTTTCTTATAGAGCCCAGGACTACCAGCCCAGGAATGGCATCACCCACAATGGGCCCTCCCACCCTTGATCACAATTGAGAAAATTCCTTATAGCTGGAGCTCATGGAGGCATTTCCTCAAGGGAGGCTCCTTTCTCTGTGATAACTCCAGCTTGTGTCAAGTTGACACACAAAACCAGCCAGTGCAGATGGTATTATCACTTTGGTAGGATCTAGAATCACTTGCGAGACACAATTCTGGGCACACAGGTGAGGGATTTCTGTCTCTGGACATCTGTGGGGGAATTATCTTGATTGGTCTGAAACGGGAAGACCCACCCACCATTCTATGTGCTAGGATCATCAACTGTAGAAGCAGTAAGTGATTTGTCCTGTGCATGCAGCAACCAACTACTTCAAAGTTCTGCCACCTTGACTGCCCCACACTGACAGTTAGACCTCAGACTGGAGCCACAGAAATCCTTTCTCCCTTGGGCCACTAGGATACAACTTTTCCCCTGTTGAAGCTGCCTTTGCTTAATGCTAGGATCCTGCCAATGCTCTTCTCTGACCCTCCCACCCAGCCTTGCTCTACAGCCCTTCATCCCCAGGGCCCTGCCTGCTTCTCCTGCCTTGGCTCTAGCTCTCTGTCCGCTGTGTTGCCTCTGCCATATGCATGCCCCACCTCTTCTCCTTGCTTGCTGTGGTCTGAATGAAAATGGCCTCCATAGGCTCACATCTGAAACCTTGCCCCTGACAAAGAACAGTTGAGGAAGAATTAGGAGGTGCGGTCTCCAAATTAGGAAGAATTTGGGGACAGTGTCATTGGGGGTGGGTGGGCTTTGAGGTTTCAAAAGTTAGCACCCCGTCTCCTGCTTGCTGAAGAGAATGTGAGCTCTCAGCTCTTCCCGACAGCTGACCCACTGTGGACTCGAACCCTCTGAAACCAAGAGCCCAGATTAACCGCTTGCTTTCCTGAGTTGCCCTTGTCACGGTGTCTTATCACAGCAATAGAGAAGTAATGAAGGCACTTGGCTGGCACTTCAAGGACGCCTCACTTGCCCTCTCTACCTGCTGCAGACAGTTACATACCCAGAGCATCCTGCCCGGCTCCTCTAGTGCACTTAACGGCTACTTGGCTCCCGTTGGCCTCCCTGCCACACTAAGTGTGGTCCCTGAAGTTGAGTTCTGTTCATTGGCCTCCCCAGCACCTAGCACATGGCCCAGCACACAGTAGGCCTACGTTGGATGAGGCCATTACTGCCCTGGTCCAGCACACAGTAGGCATGTGTTGGATGAGTAAGGTCAATACTGCCCTGTGGTATAAGCGCTCTCCACCTGGACTCTTCTCTGTTTGGAAGGGCTCCCCCTCCCTGGGTGTCATTTGTTTGGAAGGGCTAGTTTTGAACCTATGGCCTCGTGCATCCTAGGGGAGCACTCTGAGCTTGGCCTCAGCTACACCCCAGTCTCTCTATTTCTAAAGTGCATTGCTTAGCTGGCTCTTTCAGTGTGCCACTTGGCTCTGCTCTTTCCATTTTGCTGGTGTTTGAACTCTAAGTTTGAGGTGCTCCATACTTTGTTGTTTTGAGACAGGGTCTCACGTGACTCAGGTTGGCCTAAAACTCACTAAATCTCTGTGATTGCTTGGTCTTGAACTCCTGACCTTCCTGCTTTCACCTCTCAAGCGTTCCAAAATAACAGACATCAATGACCACATCTGGCTTCTTGATGTTTCTTTGTTTGTTTGCTTGTTTGTTTTTAGATGGTGTTTACTCTGCAACCCAGGTGAAACTGTGTCTCTCTGTGCCCTCCCTCAGCTTCCTCAGGGCTGTGATTGTAGGTCTGAACCAGCAGAGCTGCTTCCATTAGTCTCCGAAAATAATTATTTCATCTTAGAAAAAAAAGTCAAATGCCCAGAATCCCCTCAAGTGGCCGTGGGAAGATGGTGGACAGGGCTCTACTCTTACTCCGAAAGAGCCTTCTCTGGGATTGCTCAGCTCCAGAAAGTTCCCCCTGGTTTGAATGGGCTATGATAGGAACAAGAAGCACTCGGCATGGTTCTAGACATGAGAAACAAGAAGGAACTCATGAGGAAACACCAATTCCCACTGCCTGGGAAGCAAAGTCCTGGGTCCTCAAGGATGTGGCAGCCTGGTGTGTTTATAGAGCACCGGGCAGTGCAAAATGTGACCCCCGTGGACATGTAAAGACTAGTCTCAAGGCTGGAGGTGTGGCTCAGTAATAGAACCTAATATGTAGAATTAACAAGAAATAAAATGCCCCACCTTGGGGGCTGGTGAGATAGCTCAGTGGGTAAGAGCACTAACTGCTCTTCTGAAGGTCCAGAGTTCAAATCCCAGCAACCACATGGTGGCTCAAAACCATCTGTAAGGAGATCTGACTTCTTCTTCTGAAGTGTCTGAAGACAGCTACAGTGTACTTACATATAATAAATAAATAAATAAATCTTTAAAATGCCCCACCTCCTGTGTCAGCCTCAGCCCTCTTTCTTAGGCAGGACCTAGGACAAGGCTGTCATCTGCCTCCTCTGCCTCGTGGACTGCTGGCTGGATCACGCTTTTTAACCCAGGCTGCCAAGAAAGCAAGGCATTCATGCCGCTAAGAAGAAACCTTAATCAATGAGATTTTGGCATCATATATAGCAGGTCAGGGCACGGGGCAGGCATAAATGGAATTCTGGAGCCAGGGAAAGTTCTAGGAGAACATTTTTTTTAAATCGAAGTAGAAATGGAGACCTGTACTCCGTGACCTTGAGTAAAGCCTATGCACCACGGGATAAATGGTGTTTGGTTAAACCACAGAAACGGCATGACCAAGCACCTGCCAATCCCTGCCCTTTTGCCTGATAACTACATCAGGTAGGCTGCACCTGGCAGCTGGAAGCCCAGTCCATCAGAACCACCTGAAGTTCCAGTCACAGAAGCCAGCCTTCCTCAATCTTTGGCCTCTGCACAAGCCCTGCTACCTGCCACACCGCCTATGCAAGTAGTCAGGTCATCTGTCACCATGGTTACCAGTAAACCCTCTCCGTGAGATCCTGGATGCATGCGTGCAACAGAGCTTCAGAGGTTTCTACTTCACCCGACTCCAATCGCAGGCCGGAGGAGGGCAGGAGTAGGGAAGAGGGGGAGACACATTTCCAGGCCATGGCAAAAGCAGCCGACACACTTCCCTCCCAGAAGAAGCTGTGGGCCACCAGCCCTCCTCAGGAGAAGCTGGGTTACCCAGCAGGGATGGCTTGTCGACACAGGCTTTGAATCCAGCCAGCTGCTCCATACCAAATGGAACAGCCTTCCCCCTCCCTTCCCAGAGCCTGTGTCCAGAGCTTCCACTCAGAAACCACCAGCTCGCCTGAGGCTAAACGCTTCCTAGCATCTCAGCTTTCTCACAGGCAAATGGGAGCTGTTCTGGGCCTGCCACTCCTAAGGCTTGGTCATCTGTCATGGAGGGAACACACTGGTGCTGTGAAGGAAAGCAGGCAAGCACAATGCTGACAGCTGCCCCTAGGAATTTCAGTTCAACCTTCCCCCTCAGCAGCCCAGCTCCAGCCTTCCCACCCCTGTCCCCCCCCCCGCCCTCCCTGTCCCCCTCCCCCCACTTCAGCTCCTCTTCACTTCTTGCCTGGACTAGGACAGTCGTCTCCTGAACCTCACTCACTCTCTCATTCAATCCATCCTCCCATCACAAGGCCTAGAGGACAGCAGTCCAGGTTTTTAATTAAGCTGGACACCACCTCCACGGTGGCCTTGGTGACAGAGGAAGAGACCCCCTTCAACTCTCAGCCTTTGAAACCCAAATGGAAGGTGACTGACCACTTACCTCTTGGCCTTTCCCCCAGCATGGCTGATGCCCTTGCCCAAGCCCTGAGCCTGCGCCCTGAGCCTGCCAGCCTGGTGTCCAGGCACTCTCTGTATGGATGCTCCAGGAACCCGGGAGAGGGAACACCCCTCCCAGAAAGCCCTGAGCCTTCATCTGTCCCTCGTGGATAACGCTTGGCGTTTCAGCTGTGTGTCGACAGTCCTCTGCTTGTGCTTTGGAGAACCTGGCTCTTCTCTACCACCACGGGGGCTGGGGGGGGAGGGGTCTGAGCTCAACCTCCATCACCTCCTCAGCCTCTCTCTCTCAGCAACGCCATCAGATTAACCTCCATCACCTCCTCAGCCTCTCTCTCTCAGCAACGCCATCAGATTAACCTCATTTCTGAAAAGTTCCCTCTCACCTGGCTACTCAGACCCTCAAGGCCACTGACCCCCTCAGACAAAGCCCACACTCGAAAGCCTGCCACTGGGGCCATCTATGTGACACCACACTGATAGTAGGTGTAGATGGGAATTGGAGAAGGGCTTGTGTTTTGTTTTGTTTTGTTTTCTTTCTGTCCTCTCTATGGGAAAGGGTTTGCTAATTCTGACTCAGCCTGCAATGCCCAGTTCGCAAGCCATTCCCTGTCCCTCCACAGAGCGAGAGTCTCTAAGCTCCGGTTCCCAGGCCGCCTTGGCTCCTTCATCCTCTGCAGTCTAACTTGATCCAGCATGCTCTCTCTCCTACCTGGCTAGGGTCTGACTCTGTAGGAAGTAGATCCAATCCTGTTCTATACACAGCGCCCAGGATGATTGTGTGCCCAGGGGCAGAGGTGGCCATGGAGGTGTGCCTAGATATTGATGAGAGACATTTGGTAACAAAACAAGATAAAAATCAAAGATGTGACCAGAAAAGTAGACAGGGTTACCTTGAGGCCAGTCCCTGCCCCTCCTGGGCCTGGTCTCTAATCTCCACAGCCCTTGAACATCTTCGAGACACCTCACAGAGGCCAAAGAGGACTTAGCCACTCCAGAAATGGTCTGCACAAACAAGGCAGAAAAAGCAATAGGAAACCCCAGCTCCTGGTTAGCCCCTGGATCTGCTGTTCCCAGATCTCCTCAAAAGGGAAGAGGGAGGGTCTGCAGGTTCCTGCCCTGCTTTAGGGAGGAGGGCGTTCATCTGCTCTCCTCTCAGCCCCTCACATTCATGCCCCCATGACTCCTATGGGTGCCAGGGTTCCCTCGGGTCTCTTGGCAGCAGAATTCGGTTTAACTCAGTGTCTTACCAAGGCAACCCTAGCATGGCACCCTTCCCCCTAGGAGGCCTCGACCAGCCCCAGACTGGGTCCTGGAAAGACAGGAGTGAGGGCTTTGCCGTGACAGGCAAGAGCCCTGTTAGTGAAGAGGAGTTAGAGAGATGGAAGGGAAGATGATGGGAGCACTGTTTCCCCTCTGGGACTGTCCACACTCTTACAGAGCCACCGATCACTAGCCTCTGCTGACCCAGCCCCCACTCCCAGTCCAGACTTTCTCAGAGGGAGGACAGGCGCTTAAGCTTCAGTTCTGCAATCTGCAAGCCTTGTCAAGGCCCCCGGACTCCGGGACGAAGATGATCAGAGTGCCTCTGGATCCTCATGTCTACTCCAGTTGGGCCCCCTCTCTCCCCTCCTTACGCCTGTCACAGCACCCCTGTCCAGCCAGACTGGGGGTTCTCCGCGAAAAGATTGCCAGGCTTCATGGTTCTAGGTGTGTGTGCTCTCAGGACTGAGGGGTAAAGAAGCTGGACCACCTCGCTACTCAGCTGATGAAGGAGAGGGTTAAGGCTCAGAGAGGGGCAGTTAGAAGGCCAAGGTCACACAGCAAAGGCCCAGAAGCACCTAGATCTCCCACCTTCCAGTCTCGTGCTCTCAGAGTCCTGAAGATAAGTATGGAGCACTCGAAATGTCAGGGTGCAGACACTGCCCCCACCCCACCCCCGACACTCACACTCACACCCAGAGCCCCCTTACCTCCTAGACTTCAGAGGGCCTTACCTTAGAACCCACTCTTGGGCGGGGCGCATGGGCCGGGCTAGACAAGCCTGAGCAATGCTAGGTCAGGGCGGGTCCTCCGCTCCCCTACCGAGGGGTCCCAGACCGCAGGGATGCTGCTGCTACTGTGATGTCCAACTCCACCCACCCCGCTCCACACAACCCTAGATGGACCTGGGCAGTGCAACTCTGCTGCGCGGTCTCAGGGCTGCGGGACGGAACTGGGGGAGGGGTGAGGTGCGGGGAAACGGGGCGGAGCCAGAGCGGGGTTACCCTGCGAGCTCCTAGTCGGGCCGCGTCCCCTTTAAGACCAGCTGGTCCCAGTGCCGGTGGGGCGGGCCCGTAGTGGGCTGGCTCTCCGCGTAGCCTCCTGGGAGGTGGAGTCCGGGCGGGGTGCGCGGCACAGGGAGGAACGCAGAGCGGACTACAAGTCCCGGCGGCCAGCGCGCGGCCCGGGACGCCTCGCCCCTGCCCCAGGCCGGCCCACCCCCTAGCGAAGCTGCGCTGGCTGGAGGGGAGGCTGCGGAGCGAGGGCAGGAGGTGGGTGCGGTGCGCAGGGGTTGGGCGGGAGGGCTCTGGACCCAGCGGACGCATACAAGCCTTTCCGGGCACCTGTCCTGCCGTGAAAGGTCATCTGTCGCAGCCTCGCTGTTCTCATCTGTGAAATGGGGTAGCCCCGCCCGTGGCCGCGGGGGAGGGGCGCGTTTCGGGGTGTGGGGGGGTGGACCAAACTACCTGAGGGGCGGGGCTGGAGAAAGGGACGCTCTGTGGGAGGAGCCTTCGGTGGGTAGGGAGAGAGGCGGGGTCTCTAGGTGAGAAGGGGGCCTCTTGTCTGATCAGAGGGGTCCCGTTCTAGAGCTGAGGAGTGGGTGCTGGGTTAGGTGGGCGAGCGCAAGGCGGACCACTGGGAAGACATGGACCCCTCCCAGCTCTAGTGAACCCAGGGCGTGTGGATGTACACAGCACCATTCTTTCCATGTGACTAGAAATAAAGAGCCCATCCCTGGAGCTCAGTACGTCACACACATACTCATTCTACTCACATCCCGCCAAGGCCTCACCTTGATAACCAGTCGGGCAACACACATGATAAGTGACTTGCTCCCAAAAGCCTCCAAAGACCCTGCCTTTCTCTGCCCACAGGGGAAACAGAGGTTTGGTCTGGGGTGACAGGAAAGAGGCAAGCATTGTGATGCCCCACCCATCCAAAGTTGTGCTTCAGGACCTGTGCCTCGCACTTCCAATGCCTAGCTGCAAGGCTATGGCGTCTTCAGGCTGGAGCTATTTGAAAGCCCTTTGTTTACAGTTATCACTGTCGGGAGCAGAGGGAAGGCCACAGGAAGAGAAAGCTGAAAAAAGGTGTGGGTGCCTGAGGAAAACCACAAGCTGAGCCAAGGTGGCTAAGGAAAGTTCTGCCTGCGGTTGAGGAATGGTGTCGGGACCATCTTCAACAAAGCGTTTCTGTGCGAGCAAGGAAATGCCTCCGGCTGGGTGGTCTCTTCTTCCAGCCCACCCCCATCCCGCCCTGATGGGCACAAATCCCAGTGCCCCTTGTGTGAACTGAGGGGAGCAGCCTCTCAGAGATAGGACAGGGCAAGGTGGCCATCAGCTGTTGGGTGTGAAAGGATGACAGGGAAGTCCGCTGGGCTCTGGCCCAAAGTCCTCATCCTGGAGATCACCCTGGGTAAAGCAGGAAGCTGCTAGGTAATCAGTGATCAGCAGATGTCACTCACTTGAACACTGTCATCATTGAACCATTTACCCCGTGCTCCGTCCCTTCCCCTTCACAGTGGAAGCCCAGCATGGCGGCCAGTTAGACATTGTCCTTCACATTTGATTCCAAAGTGAAAATTCAAGGGAGTATTTCAAAATGAAAAGTTTTAAAGTGTTTATCTCCAAGACAGGGACATAAATATTCCTGTTGGTGAGCAGGTCAGTCAGGAAAGGTGAAAATAGCTCTAACTAAACAAAGTAAAAAATAAAATAAAATGTCTTCCCTTCTCCCTGCCCAGCCGGGTTCTGGGAATGGTGAGGGGTTTCTCCACCCAGCAGGGAGGCCAGGCCAGGCACCTGCTTAGGTTAATGGTGCTAAGTACTGAGCATAAAGTGCTTTGAGTTAAAAGGGACGGTGCTGGTGCCACAGATGAGGCCTAGCAGCTCAGTGAGATTCTTCCTTCAAAATCCTGGCTGAGGGCTGAATAGAAGTTAAGTTGCAGAGGAAGGGAAGGGCCTGTCATGCTGGTCTATAAAGCCTACGGGAGTGTCTATTTCATGAGGCAGTGGTGGCTCCCGCCTTTAATCGCAGCACTTGGGCAACAGAAGCAAGTGGATCTCTGAGTTTGAGGCCAGCCTGGTCTACAGAGAGTTTCAGGACAGCCAGGGCTACACAGAGAAACCCTGTCTTGGAAAAACAGGAGAGAGAGAGGCAGGGGGGAGTAGAAATTAGTATGTTGAGTAGCTATCACAGTTTGAACTGTCATGGTTTTCATGGCCACCATCATCTTCCCTGCATATCTCTCGATGTGCATAGCAGGAGTCTCCTTCCTGCCACTTAACACCCACAGATGCTAGACTCAGGAGGAAGCTGTCATCAGAAAAAAAGGCCATATCTCCAACCGTGGGTCCCAGGACAGAAGAGGGGCAAGCTGATCCTCTGGGTCAAGTCCAATCTACAAGGACTTCCTGCTCAAAACACTTCTCCAACTTTGGTCCTAGTTGACTATCTTAGGCTCTGAATACCAGACCTATAATATATTCCAAGTACGGCCTGCATTCACCTAGTCATGCTTGAACACACTTGCCTTTCCACACACACACACACACACACACACACACACACACATGTCTCCCAGTTACTTTACCTTACAAGCCAAGCTTGATTGCTTGTCCCTGTCGTCCAAGCTACTCAAGATGCTGAGGCAGGAGGATCACTTGAGCACTCCAGAGCAGCTGAGAAAGGGCAGCATTATGAAAACCTGTCACACAAGAGAAAGGAGGGAAAAATGGAAAGAACGGCTGAGAGAGGGAGAAAAAGAACATGAATATCTTCGCCAGGCATAACGGCACATGCCCGTGACCCCAGCACTTGGCACACTAAGCAGAAAGATTGGTTTTCGGCCAGCCTGGAGCACATAGTAATACCTTATCTAAAACTTTTTCTAAAGTCTCCAGTATATCTCCATCTCATAGGAGTGGTGTTTTCCTACGTAATTGTAATCTTACCTTATTTGGTATTACCAAATAAGCACTTGGTATTAAATTCTTTCCAGATTGCCTTCTCCAAAAACCTTTAGTTGTTACCTTTAATGATCCAGCCTAGTAAAGATCCACCCATTGTATCTGTTAACTTTTCTTTGAGCAAATCATTTAATCTGGAAAGGGCCGTCTCACATTTTATATTTCATTAGTTCCTTACTGATTAGATCTTAGCTATTTCAGTTTCTGGCTTTTTGGTAATGTGGACTTCTGACCCCATCATTTTAGAAAGCATTTATCAGGGGGTCTTCATGGAGCCATTTGGTTAGTGGTTAATGTCATGACAGCATAAGTTCCATGGTAATAGGGAGAATGTCTGTGACACATTCTCTAGACCGGTGGCTCTCAAACTGTAGGTCATGACCCCTTTGGAGGTCAGATGACCCTTTCACGGGTCACCTAAGACCACTGGGAAACACACATTTGCATCCTGATGCCTAGCAGTAGCAAAATTACAGTTATGAAGTGACAGTGAAATAATGTCATGGCTGGGGGCCAGCACAACATGAACGACTGTGTTAAAGGGTCCCACGTGGGGAAGGTTGAGAACCACTGCTCCACACTGTTCCTTCCACACCATAGCCACTGATGATCTTTGCCTGAATTGCAGCGCTGAAGGCTACAAAATGGTGTTTCCCTAATTGTGCTATTCTTTCTGTATTAGTTGGTGTTCATTTTGAGTGGAGGAGTATGTTGAGACAGGGTCTCCTTTAGCCCATGCTGGCCCTGAACTCGTTCCTAGTGTCCCTACCTCTGCCTCCCAAGTACTGGAAAAACAGGCCTATACCACTGTGGTGGTTAGTGGTAATTGTCCATGTGACAAAATCTAGAATCGCCTGTGCGCCAGGCCTCTGGGCATGCTCTGGGAGACTAGATTGATTATCTTAATTGATGTGGGGTGATCTGTGTTAGTTATTTTTCTCTTGCTTCGATAAAACACCTTGACCAAGGCAATTTGTAAACTAGCGTGTTTGAGCTTATCCAGAGGGCCGAGAGTCCATCCTGGCAGTAAGAAGAGCTGAGAGCTCACATCTTGAGCTGCAAGTAGGAAGCGGAGAGAGCAGGCTGAGGATGGTGCATAACTGTTAGAACCTCAGAGTCTGCCCCAAGTGACAAACGTCCTCCAGCAAGGCCACGCCTCCTGACTCTGCTCAACAGTACTACCTACCCCCTGGGGACTAAATGCGCAAGCACCTGAGCATATGGCAGACATTCTCACTCCAACCACCACAAGACCCGTGTTTCTAGGGTTTTTGTTTGGTTGGTTTTGGGGTGGTGGTTGTTGTTGTTGTTGTTCCAAGACAAGGTCTCACCGTGTAGCTCTGTAGCTCTCTGGCTGTCCTGGAACTCACTATTTGAACCAGCTAACCTTAAACTCAAGGGGATCTGCCTCCTGAGTGCTGGGATCAAAAGTATGTGTCCCTACACCCGGCCACAAGACTGTCTTACAAATGGAGAAAGGGAACTGGGTGCTTGCTGCCTTCTGCTTCCTGACTGTAGATGAGTTGACCATGTGATGGGTCTCCTCAGTGTGACCATGTGGTGTGCCACAAACCCTGCTGGCCTGGACTCCCCTGTTGTGATGAGTTGCAACTCAAACAGTGATCTAGAACAGGCTTCTCTTGAGTTTTTTGGGTTTGTTGTTGTTGTTGTTGTTGTTGTTGTTATTTTTGGTTTTGGGTTTTGGGGGGAGTGTTGGGGTTAGGATGTTTTATCACAGCAGCAGGAAAAGAAGCTAAGACAGCAGCCGGGCCTGCCCAGCGCCTGGTGTTCCTTTTTATAGAATAGCATTTTCTTCTTTCTCCCTGTTCCCTCTTCACCCCCTTTTCTCTGTTTGCAGTAATATTATAGACCCATTAAATTTTTCCAATGTGCTAAAATGTATTATTATTTTTTTCTTGCTACTCAAATTATATTAAATCTATCCTTGAGGCCAGTTCCTATATGCTTCTAACATGAACATATTAGTCTTTGTTCTTTATTATCTGCCAAAAGATGCTCCAGGCCCACCTGGAATTTTTCCTTAAAAACATCTATTTCTCCATGAAGTTCTAGTTTCTCCTTGAATGAGGTATCTATGAAGACCCGTGTAGGTGTGCTCATGTTATAGGTCATTTCTAGGCTCTCTGAGTGAATGACCCAGAGGGGAGAGAATTATTACTCACAGGGTTAGAGTTGTTACAAAGGAGTCTTCACTGATAGCACAGAAAAGGTTCTACATCTTGTTATTATTTGAGGATTTTCAATTTTTTAAAATTTTTTTCTTGATTTATTTGTTTATTATATGTAAGTACTCCAGAAGAAGGAGTCAGATCTTGTTATGGATGGTTGTGAGCCACCATGTGGTTGGTTGCTAGGATTTGAACTCATGACCTTCAGAAGAGCAGTTGGTGCTGGTCCTTTTTTTTTTTTTTTTTTTTTTTTTTTTGTTTTTTCGAGACAGGGTTTCTCTGTATAACCCTGGCTGTCCTGGAACTCACTTTGTAGACCAGGCTGGCCTCGAACTCAGAAATCCGCCTGTCTCTGCCCCCCGAGTGCTGGGATTAAAGGTGTGCGCCACCACGCCCGGCTGGTGCTGGTACTCTATACAGCTTTGCCATCTCTCCAGCCCCCAGCCCCTTATTATTTTAGGACAATGGTAATATCTTTTGGTTTGGGCTCAGTAACTCAATAGTTCAGCACCACAATCAATCAATTAATCAATGTCTCTTGATTTCCTCTCAGAAGCATTATAAGCCTTTATTCAAATTCTGTTTATGGTCCTTAATGAAATACTATAGCTTATGGTACTGGCCAGGGACAGCTCAAGAGCCCTCATTTGGAAATCCAGCGGAGCTTCCTCTCAGTATGTGGGCCTCAGTAGCTGCCTTCATTATTCTGGGCTTTGGTTTTATAATTCTAGAACCAGGGCGATACTCACAGTCCCTCACACTGCTGCTGTGGTATTCTAATGAAATAATCTTCAGGAAATGCCTCACGAGGCTCTGAGCATCCATAGGCTCACTCAGGAAGTACTCACTCTCCGGCCCCTGGCATGTGATTGGGGTCAAGTTAAGACTGGCAGATGTGAAAATACCTACAGGGGCAAAGACCTTCACTTTGAAAGGCTGCAGAGTGCACACCCTGCTGGCAGAGTAGCCTGTACACACCCTGCTGGCAGCATAGCCTGCACACAGCCTGCTGATGCTTTGGGCATGTTATCTAATCTCCTGAGCCCCGTTTCCCCTTTGTAAAGTGGAGGTAATACTCTCTGTGATGTGCTGTTGTGGAGCTTAAAGAGGCCACTATATTTAACACACCCACAACCAGGTTGGCTGCACACGACTACCCTCCTGGAGTCTGCAAGGACTAAGGATTGCGGGGCACAGCCCTTACAGAACATCTCAAAGATTTCTATTTCAAGGGTCTTAATTAAACATTGCAAAAGATGACTTTCAGGCCCTAGACGGAAATTGTCCCTTTCCACGGAGCCAGGTAGTGCACCCTGGCCCCACTGCCCTGTCAAACGCTCTAAAGGACCAAGATGCTACCGTCTCCTAGTTTTGTCTGTGGTTTGCTCAGAGAGGCTGAGAGGGTAGGTTTTTTCCTGCATTTTGACTGGACAGGCAAACTGGAACTTTAGATTTGCCTATTAGAAAACTTTCATAAGAGAACTGTTAATTCACACATGGGGCTGCTACTTGGAATGTGTATTTCCTGATTCAGTTTGGATCCTCATTCATCTTTTAAATCTGACCTTTAAGGCCTGCTCTTTGAATGCTGCATTTTCAGTGTTAACCCTGTGTTACCGTTGAAGCAGAGAGGTCTTGATTGCACAGACCTGCACTGTGCAAGGGCTGTTCATCATCCTGGGATTTTTGTCCCCCTGGCCTCAGATGTAATTGGGCAAAGTTCCACACAGAACTTGAGGATATGCTCTTGCTTTCATTGCACACTGGGGTCCTGTGGTAGACAGACATGGACTGAGGTATGCGATTCAGCATCGGATTCCGATCTCAGCTCCCCCACTGACTAGATACGTGATCTTGAGCCATTTCCTACCCTCCCTGAGCCACAGTTTTCCTCATCTACAAACTGGGAAGGGTAATAAATAGTATTGTAGGAAAAATAAGTTATTAGATGCCTAGGATGGGCTTCAACCTAAACTGACACAAAGCAGATGCACAGGAGAAGGCCCATTTTGATTAGTGTGTACACATTTGGGAGTCTCACAGAAAAGAGACTCAAAGAAGTTAGGATTGAAGTTTATACAACATCCTGGAGTAGAGAAAGGAAGAAACGCTTAGGACTCTGCCAGGGGTGGAGAATTGGGGGGATGAGGAGGAAGTGTACAGTTTCTATGGATTGGCTTTTCATACAGATGAACGCCTCTGGTGGCCGTCTTCGAGCCATGCTCTTCTGGGTCCTAACGAGTTTCCTCTGTACTGCAGATCCCCTTCCTGTGAGTGCATCACTCCAAGAGCTGCTCCTCTGTCTGCACTTTCTCAAAATAACTGAACAATCGATACTGAAAGGGGACATGGCAGATCCTGGCTTCATGCAGTCATACTTGAGAGTGGTGTGTCCCGGACCACCGCAAAAAGGAAAGCATTTAGCACAGCAGAATCATTCCTTGTACCTTTCTATATAGCATTATTAAAAGTAGGGCTGAAAATAGAGCACAGTATTAGAGAGACTGTCTCAGAATCTCAAAGTTGTAGATTTTACTTCATGTGTATGTGAATGGTGGAGAGACAGCTCAGTGATAGAATGCCTGCCTAACACATGATTTTCTAAGCTGATCACTGCCACCCAAAGTGAAAGGAATTAATTAAAGTGAGTAGAGTTGCTGGTGTGAGGCAGGGACAGGCGGCAAGGCACAGGGACAGGTGGTAGCACTGGGCTGCCAAGCAGGTTGCAGAATGGTACTTGAGCATGTCATCCCCAGTTTTGTCTGTCTGCCTGTCTGTAGTGCTAGGAGTGGAAACCAGGACTGCATATATTTGGCAGATGTTCCTGAGTTCTCCACCTCAACCCTTTACAATCACTTTCTGAACCCAGGGCCTCACATGCCAGCAAGTACTCTGTCATGGAGTTAAACCCCAGTCCCCACCTTAGTCACTGTTACGTTGTTATGAAGAGACACTATGACCAAGTCAATACTTACTTATTTAGTCATTCATTCATTCACTTAGGTTTTTTGAGACAGAGTTTCTTTGTGTAGCCCTGGCTGTCATCCTAGAACTCTCTCTGTAGACCAGGCTGGCCTTGAACTCAAAGATCCCTCTGCCTCTGCCTTCCGAGTACTGGGATTAAAAGTGTACACTACCATCACCAGGCAGTATCATTTATTTCAAAAAAGCATTTAATTGAGGGCTGGCTTACAGTTTCAGAGGGTTGATTCATTGCAATCATGGCAGGGAATATGTCTGCATGAGGCAAACATGACCCTGGAGCTGAGAGATTTACATTCTGGTCTACAGACAGTAGGGAGGGAAAGACACCAGCTTGGGCCTTCAAAACCTCAAAGCCACTTCCTCTGACGACACCTCCTCCAGCAAGGCCATACTTCCTAATCCTTCTAATCCTTTCAAACAGTTCTACATCCTAGTGACTAATATTCAAATATATGAGCCTATCAGCTCATTATCATTCAACACCCCTCTCCCCCCACCAAAAAAGAAAAAGCCCTACCCTTTACTTACACCAATACCAAACATGCTGGTCATTTCTCTGACATTGTCTGCCTAGAGTTAGTGCAGACCCTACAGGCTCAGAGGCTCTGCTCTTCCTTCCCCAGATGCCAGTTGCAACTGTAAGTTGTCATGTGTGCTTCTGACCAGCTAACTGTAATCAGAGGGCCCCAGGACCTCCTACCTAGGCCAGATGATTTGTAAGAATGTCCTGCAGAGTGCATGAAGGCAGACTGCTTAGTGGAGTTTTGGCTTATTGTAAGATAAGTCTGAAAAGGCTCAGGAAGAAGTATGTACGGCTGGGTAGGAGAAAGGCCAGCAGCTTCGTCCCCTCCACCTGCCCCACCCTCCCGGTACCTCTTTGGGTTTGCCAGCTCATAATCCTGTCTGAGCATTTGTGAAGACTCCAGTATGGGAACATGGCTGATTAAATTATTTAGCCATAGTGATTGTCACTCTGGTCCCTGCTGAAAGATGAGGGGTTGAAAGTTCAACTTCTAATAGCTGGTGTTTCTGGCAATCAGTCGCTGCCCAGAAGCAGCTGCTGACTCTGCTGTTGGCAGCTGTTAAGAACAACGGAAGATGCTCCATCACATGTACTTCAGGAAGTAAGGCTGAGATCAGTAGACACCCAAAGGAGCTTCCAGGGCTTTTTCCCTGTTCAGAACTCTGGCCTGGACCTGGAGACAAGTCCAGGATGCACATTTCTTATTACCACAGTCCTCCTGGACCTACTGAGTGCTAGACATCCTCCCTGTGGACAGGAGACCTGTCATTGTTATGAAAGGACTAGGGGCTCAGAAAATGACTCCCCAAAGTGTGAGATTGCCCGCTAAGTGCCTTGAATTAACAAAACAAAACAAAACAAAAAGCCTCTCTGACTTCCTGCCCTTTGAGCTAGCCTAACTCTCCTTCAGTGCAGGAGGGGCTTGCTTTCTCTGAAGATCCCTAACTCTCCTTCCAAGTGCAGGAGGGCTTGCTTTCTCTGAAGAGTCCTCACTCGAGGAAAGACTGAGAATTGTCTTAGTAACTCCCTACCTATTGGTTCCTCAACTCGAAAGATGAACTGAATCACAGGATAGACTAAGGAACACCACGCCCAGTGCCCAAACAAATCTTATCACAGGTTGTCACCTGTTCCTCTAGGACTAGCTCTAGAAAGCTCTTCTTACCTGAGATAACCAGCATTACCATGTAAGTATCCTTTCCACACAACTCGTGTGGCAAGCCCCAGCCCCTGTTCTCACTTGTGACTTGGGGCACTACATAGACCTTAGTAATCTGACCCTTCTTTGGGGTCTATCTGTGGAACAACTATATACGTACATGTTTTTCCTCTTGTGAACCTGTCTCCTGTCAATTTACCTGACAGATTCAATTCTTACCCTCAAAGAGGGGAGCTGTGTCTTTTCTCTTCCCTACAGTCGCAACCTAGTCTGTAATTCTGATTTTAATTTAAAGCACTCTGCAGGTGAGTGTCTCCCTTTGGGGTATCATTTTATAATCACGTACACACACATATAACTGAAACAAAAATACCACTGCAGTAGATGCAGCTGGTCACAACCGAGTTACTGTATTCATTTCATGACTCATGAATATGCTGTGTCATTCTCTATTTCAGTTTATAGAGATAATTTATAGACAGTGAAACTCATTCTTCTGAAGTTATAATTATTTAAGTTTTGACCACCATGACATCAAGATGTACAAAATTTTCATCACTCCAAAATATTCTGTTGTGCCTCTTCATAGCCCACGCCTTCTCCCCAGCCTGGCCACTAACAGATCTCCATCTCTAGTTTTCCTTGTCACAATATTATACAAATAGTCATGCACATTTCTGGGACTGGCTTCTTCCACTTGTGGCAATGCTTTTCATCTGTATCTGTGTGTGTCTGTTTGCGCATGTGTGTGAGCACATGTGCATGTGCGTGTGCGTGTGCGTGTGCGTGTGCGTGTGCGTGTGCGTGTGCGTGTGTGTGTGTGTGTGTGTGTGAAAGTTATATAATGTATTCTGAGTCATACTCTGTTATATAACTGTAGCACAGTTGTTTATGTTTTGGTAGTTTCTGGGTTTCGGCCAGTGTGAGTAAAGCTGTTAACATTCCCATGCAGGGCTCCATGGGCATACAGCTTCCTCTCTGCCAGTGGAGGCCCTTGGTCACATGGCAGCAGAACCATCCTTGCCTTTTTATCTTACCAACACTCCACCGCTGGGTGTCCACCAGCATTTAGAATTGAGCACTTTTATTTTTTGTAGACATACAGTGGTATTTGTGGTTTTAATTCCATGCCTCTAACGGGTAGTGGTGCTTAATAGTTCTTTGTGTTGGTACTTTTTCTTTGATTTGGGCTTGATTTGTGAGACAGGGGGTTGAGACAAGAGTCTTATAAAGCCAAGACTGGCCTAGAACCTGCCTAGGCTGGTGTTGTGTGACACGTTTTCTGGGAAAATGTGAATAAACATCTACTCAGTTCAGATAGGAAACCACCATAGTCCAAAGCGGTGAACCAGTGAGATTTATTGGAGTAGTTTACAGGAGCAGAAACGACTCAAAGACATCTGTATTACCCAGAGCCCTGAAAGACGGCTCACAAAAAGCGGAAGCCCACTGCGCAACTGTCGGAAGCTTGGATGACTGGAAATTATCTCAGGCGGCCAGCCCATGGGACTGGAGCCTCCTCTGGGCAGCTTGTCTTGTCTGAGACAATGGCTCTGCATCCTTGTTTATGTATACTTGAAGAGGGAGAGGCCTAGTGAACAGACTCAGTTTCAGGGACTTCCTGGAGCTTTGGAATTATTAAGAGCTTCCTTCCAGTCTAGACCTTCCTTCTAGATGGATTGTTTATCCCAGAGGAACTTGCCATAGCACAGAAGGTGTCAAACAGTAACCTTCCACTTCCCAACTGCTGGGATTACAGGCATACACCATCATGTCTGGAGCTTGTGTTGTCTCTATTCCAAGACTGAGCGTATTCACCTCTCAGAAGCTAATACTGTGAGACAAGGATGTGGTGAGAAGGAAGTCAGGGTTTACTCAAGGGCTGAAACTCTGAGATGCTGTAGGCTATCCCAGGAGCTTCGGCAGATGAAATGGCTTCTTATAGACAGGGAAAAGAGATGCGTGGAACATGGGTGGGAAGGCTGCCTGCCAAGACAGCTTCTCCTCACACAGGCTTCAACCCCCTGGGAATGATACCTGGAATTCCCTAGACAAATACATTGCTTTTCTGAAGATTAAGCATTATTTACACCATCTAATAAAACCTGTCGCTTGTCAGATGTTCTACAAAGCTAGAGAAAGGGTTAGAGATGATGGGAGGCAAGAGGACCTTTTGTCCAGTACTGGGGATTGACTTGAGGTTTCCTGCATGCTAAGAAAGCATTCTTCTAATAAATTATATCCTGGCCCCTTTTTATTATAAGATGGGGACCTAACTAAGTTGACTGTCCTAACCTTGAACTTATAATTGTCCTGTTTTAGCTCTCAACTAGCAAAGATTACAGGTTTGAACCACCAAACTGAACAAGATGGAAGCCCTCAGAAAAGCTTTATGTTTAGACAGGACCTCACTGCAGAACCTTAGCTGACCTGGAACTTGCTGTATAGACCAGGCTTCCCTGGAACTCATAAAGATCCTCCTGTCTCTGCCTTCCTGGGTGCTAGAATTCGAAGTATGGACCACCATGCCCAGTGAGAAGAGAGTTCTTAACATAGGAATTGGGACAGAGCCTCACAGATAAACTGGCTCTTAGTTCAGGCCTTAAACATTGACAGTAGAAAAGATGGAGGGAGAAAAGGGTGTGGGTAGCAGGCAGGGCAGGTGGATGGGGTGAATGGCAGAGCCCAGAATGTAGAGAGGTTGGTTGTGGGGAGGACAAAGTGGTTTAGACAGGGAGCAGCGCTTCAGGAAAGTCTGGCCTAGGAACCAGAAGAGAACAAACAAAAGGCAAAGCCAAGGGAAGATGTAGGGTGTAGACGAGGGAGCAGGCCTGAGGCCGAGTTCCTACAGTGCTTACAGAAATGGTTTCAAGACACACTGTAGTTCTGAAGAATCTAGGCAGCCTCCCAGGTCTGGACCTCAGCAGCTGATAGCCAAGAAGACTTCATAGTGGGTCTGGAGCAGAGCCCATAGAGGGTTCCCTAGGTTAGAGCAAGAAGCCTGCCTTCTTAGCCTGCCTCCTCGCCTACCAACTAGAACTGTTGCCTTCCCCAGAGGAAGGACAGATACCTCCTGAAACCATGCTCTGCTACTTTGTGCAAGCAGAGAAACAATGTATAGGCACCACCCATAAATCTCCAGGAAAGCCCGGACTCTCCCGCCCCTCTCCACCCTACACTTCTGCACTAACACCTGGAGGAGATACGGAGTCTTTGGATCACAGAGGACCACAGAAGGCTGTCTGGAGTCCAGCCCCTCTGATCCTTGAGCCTGTGGAACTGAATTACTTCACAAAGCCTAGGCTTGAAGTGCAGTATTTTAGAAAGGCTGGGTTGGGGAAGAGGGTGACATTTCTCAAGGATAAAAACACTAAAATATGAAGGTTGTTGTCTAAAAAGAAAAAAAAGTTCAGGAATAGAAAAGATGAGAGAGAAGATTCTAGATTAGTTCATAAGAGTAAAGGTGACCCAGTCCTGGGTCCTGCCTGTGCCTGACTCAACTGTGTGAGCCCAAGCACCATTCCCAGCTGCTGTTTCCAAAGGCTGGCCTCCACCCCTTCCCCCTACCCCGCTTCCGAGGCTGCTTGCCCACCCAGCTCTGTTGGGCCTCCCCAGTGTCTCACAGCCCATCTGTTCCACGTTTCTGCCAAGAGTTTTGTAACTTCACCGTGGGCTGGTTGCTCTTCAGACACTCCAGATGGTTCATGCTTTTCTGCAGAATCAGAACGCCCCATTAGACTGAGGAGGACTTGAAAGGGGACATTCCCCCACCCAGATGCACGAAGCATCTGAGCATCTTGGTCCATCCTGGCTCCATCTCTGGAGAGAAAGAGGGTCTCAAGTAGATAACCTCTTCAAATAGAGATACACAGAGAAGTGTTTTCTGCCCCTGCTATCCCATCCCCACACCTCCATGGACCCATTTCCCAATCTAGGCACTAAGCCTGCTTAGCAGGATGTTCCCTGCTGTGCCAGAATTCATCACACACACACACACACACACACCAGCTCTTTGTGCATCTGTCATGTCATCACACCTTCACTTCTCCTGTCTGCCCTCCCCCCCCCCCACTCCCACCAGCATGGGTTCTTCCTTAGGGCAGAACTTTAGCTTATTTCTCCTTGTTTCCCTACCTCCACTGTCAGGGTAATAAGCTCATTCTACAGGTTTCCTGTAGAAGCTGAGAGGGTATATATACTCTCTAGAGAGTTCCTGCTCTCTAAAACCTTAAAAAGACTGTAGATCCAAGGCTTCCAGTTAAAGGAAACTAATGCCCTAGATGCTGGAGGCTGTAAGGCAGTGAGGAGTATTTTTACTATCTTTCAAAAATATTTTGTTTATTTTTATTGCATATATGTGAATATTCTGCCTGCATGTATGTCTGTGCAGCACATGCATGTCGAGCCCTCAGAGACTAGAAGAGGGTATTAGATCCTCCGAGACTGGAGTTCCAGGCAGTTAGCCCCGATGAGATTACTGAGAATTGAGCCCCAGTCCTCTGTAAGAGCAAGAAATATGCTAACCGCTGAGCCATCTTCAGTAAAGGGTAAAGCACCTGCAGGAAGCAGCACCGCTCTGCAGTCGGCTTCAGGTAGCTGAGGGACGAGATGAGCAGCTTCATGACAGACTGGGTTGGTGTGGGGGGGGGTGGGGGGGGTCCAGAAAAGATTGTCATTTGGAGGCCAAAAACTAAGTGATCCGTGATAGTTCTGGTAGATAGGAAATGGCTCTAGTTACAACTGTTTGTAATTTGAAAGAGAAAAATAATTATCTTCAGATCAGCACTGATGGGGAGAGAATACTGAGCCTAATCATAAGGCATTGGTTAAGTACTTCAAAGAACATTCTCCAGCCAGGGACCTGAGTGTGAATCCTGCCACAGCACTCGCTTCTCTAAGCCAGGAATAAGTCCTGGCCCAGCTGTCCTCGTCTGCAGTCGGGGTGGATAATGACTGTCTGTGTCAAAGGTGATAGGACTGCTTTGTATGCAAATTAATATTCACTTAAAAATTGAAGGAGTTCTGTCCCAGACACATCTTCCTTTCCTCCACAGACCGGTGGCTCTCTGGCCTCAGTGAACATTTGAACTCACCAAGGAAGCTTTTGTGTGTGCAAGTGTGGGTGTCTCCCCTTGTGAGTTTAGCATGCCTTACACAGCACGGCAGTTATCAGCCACTCCCCAGCCATTGGTACACTGTCCCCTCACTGTAGGCTTGATCTGTACTTAGGAGTTAAGGACTGTGACTGTGTAGATATGGCTGGGTAATAATCATTTCTCATTTTACCCATCTAGAACTATTTCCAGGCACTCAGCCTCCTACCATGTCTGACCCCATTACACTGAATGTTGGGGGGAAGCTCTACACAACCTCACTGGCAACCCTGACCAGCTTCCCCGACTCCATGCTGGGGGCCATGTTCAGTGGAAAGATGCCCACCAAGAGGGACAGCCAGGGTAACTGCTTCATTGACCGTGACGGCAAAGTGTTCCGCTATATCCTCAACTTCCTGCGGACCTCTCACCTGGATCTGCCAGAGGACTTCCAGGAGATGGGTCTGCTGCGCAGGGAAGCCGACTTCTACCAGGTACAGCCCCTGATCGAGGCCCTGCAAGAAAAAGAGGTAGAACTCTCCAAGGCGGAGAAGAACGCCATGCTTAACATCACCCTGAAGCAGCGCGTGCAGACCGTCCACTTCACCGTGCGGGAGGCACCACAGATCTATAGCCTGTCGTCTTCCAGCATGGAGGTGTTCAACGCCAACATCTTCAGCACATCCTGCCTCTTCCTCAAACTCCTTGGCTCTAAGCTCTTCTACTGCTCCAATGGCAATCTCTCCTCCATCACCAGCCACTTGCAGGACCCTAACCACCTGACTCTTGACTGGGTGGCCAATGTGGAAGGCCTTCCAGAGGAAGAGTACACCAAGCAGAACCTCAAAAGGCTGTGGGTGGTCCCTGCCAACAAGCAGATCAACAGCTTCCAGGTCTTTGTGGAGGAGGTGCTGAAGATTGCTCTGAGTGATGGATTCTGCATTGACTCTTCCCATCCACATGCTCTGGACTTTATGAACAATAAGATCATTCGGTTAATCCGGTACAGGTAAAAAGACCCTAGTCACACTGGGGAAGGAGTTCCCAAGAAGCTCGTGTCAGCCAAGGCTCTGAGGAGAGTATCTCGCCGGTGGCCCAAGGCGGGAACTATACTAATCTGTACTAATTGCATAGCAGGACCTGATCCCCATAACAAGTTCACCTTCTGGAATCCACATGCCCTCTGAACAGGGCCACCTTTTCTTACCATTCTGAACTGGCGATGGATAGCTTTGTGATGACAAGTTAAAAGTCAGCTGAAACATACAAGAAGAGCCCACAGGAGGACTCTGGCTACGACAAAGAACAGCAGTTTTCTTACGGGCGATCACCTACCACTTGTCAGTGCCCTGCTAACCCATCACCAGAGAGAGCCCTGGCTGCTGAGGAGTAGGGTGGAACAAGAGTCTCCTTTCAGTTTCCTAGGCAACAACATGTACAGCAAATCCAATCACTCCTGCTCTTTGCCCTGAGGATGCGCAGGCACCAGGACACCTTTGCCCAAAGGCAACTGTATTTGGGTGTTTTAGAATGCAATATGTTCCCAGAGCCCTCTGTGGCTCCACTCAGGGAGAAAGTTGAGCCATGGCATGGCCTAGGGGTGTGAGTGTCCAGGCTGAGGCAGGGGTGGTGCCCCTCCTGAAGAGGCTGTATTGAAGGATTCTTGGCTTCAGATAGTGTTTGTTTCCCCTGCAAAGATGTGATGGTATTGAAGCCAAGAAGACAGAAGACACTTCATGACCCAGCTGTTGCCTGACTTCTGTAGCCCTGGCCCCGTGGATTGCAGGCATCACTGACACCGGTCAGATTAAACCAGTAATACGGTATGAACTCTCAGGGTTGGAAAATAATCCGATTGTTTCCTAGTTCTTCCCTTCCTCTAGGACACCCCAGTCCATGGAGGGGAGTGCCTCTTCTTGAGTATCTCCAAGGGATCCCTTATGCCAGCTTGCACGCCCCCTGGTGACAGAACGTTCGCTATCCCCAAGGCAGTTCCTGCTGTGGTGGGCAGTGCTGGCTGTTAGAAAGTTCTTTCAGTATTGACCCCAAGTCCTTCCCGTGCTAGGTCTTGTTGTTAGACCTTCCTCTATACACGGATATGTGTCCCTGCTTTGACTAGACACTGAAGATGTCATTGCTCAGAACGGATTCCCCTTTGCAACTTGGGGACTCAGCTTCTGTTAATCCTTGTAAGCCAAATGTCTTTCATATGGCTTCGCTTTGTTCTCAGCCCCCAGCTCATCAGCCTTCCCCAACCAGCATGGCTCAGCATGCTCCTAATTATTCCTGGCTAGAAGATCACTGACTGAGGAGCCCTAGGGTTTTGGGAAGTGGTGTTCAGCAAGCAGTACAGGGGTGCTCTATAATCCCAGTGCCCCTGAGGACCTGTCCAGCCCCTGACACTTCTCTTAAGAGAGCAGTCTTCCTGTCATACTCTCCAGTCCTAACACCTTTCCTGGGATACAGTAAGCGCAGAGACTCCAGACACTACTCCCCCAGCAGGCGAGGGGCCCTGTGGGTCTCCAACTGCAGGTTGTGATTCATCCCTGGAGTGACCACAGCAGTGAGAGTCGTATAGCCCCCACCTGAGAAGCCTGGAACCCACATCCACAGGTGGACAGAGCAAAGGGCTTCCAGAGTTACACTCTGTGAGTGAGAGGTTACAAAGTTAGAGGCAAAACTTGGTCCTGAGGCAATAAAGGCCCACTCTCCCTATAGTGGGACTCAGGAGTCTGTGTAGCTGTCTTGAGCTGCTGCACCAGTGGTACTCTGGAAAGTTCTGCAGAGAACCCATTCAGGACAAGCAGATCAGTGGTCATAATCAAGTAAGTCAAGGAAGAAACCTCAGAAATCAACACTGCCCCCCCTTTATTCCCCATAAAACCTTGCTTTCTCCATCTTTTTTGGTGCTTCCTAACTCAATAGCTTGACCCTAGGGCAAGTACAGAACCTGATAAGCCACTAACATACTATGTGACTATACAAGTCACTCGCCTCACTGAGCCACCTCCATTTCTTCATCTGTGAAATGGGCATACAGTAATACATAACCCTACCTACCTCACAGGACCGTTGTGAGGATCAAACAAAATAATGTATGTGAGAATAAAGGATAAATGACAATTACTTTGTGTCTGCTTCCAAAGCCGGGGAGGCCTCCAGTTGTAAATCACACTGAGCTAGGTTTGAACTGACTCTGTCACTTACTGACAGATCCTGGGCCACGCCGCTGAGCTTCTCCGATTTGTTTCTTCATTGTGTTAACACCCCTGCACCAGGCATCTTAAAAGAGTTGGTTGGAATTCCAGCTGGTCCTGGAACACAGCTCAACTGATGCTCTTTCAGAAGGTAATCATGGTGGACCACTGCACAGGCAGAGTGGAGCTGACAAGCCTGGAAGTCAGCGCCGCATACAAGCTGCGGGGAAGAGGCCGGTTCTTCCCACAAAGAGCTCGAGGAGGGGTAGAGACTGGGTTAGCCATTGTCAGAGTATGAAGGTAGGCAGGGAGGTGTGAGGATGGGTGGCCCTCCCACAGAGCCACTGCCCAGGGGTGAGGAGGGAGGCGGGGGGGGGGGTGGGTACATCAGTGAGGTCAACACAGTCTCTCCAGGCCTCACACCTGACAGGTGAGTCCATCTGCCTAACAAAAAGGTAAGAGGAGCACGGAGCAGTGAGAGCTGAGAGCGGTGGGCACCTGGGTGGGGTGCCCTGTGTGTGACAGTGGAGCAGGGCTGGGCTCTTCTGAGCCCCTTATTCCCAGAGGGAGCTCCTCATGCTCAATCCAGCTCAATCCAGCTTTACCCTTGCTGAGGCTTGCCAGCTCTCTGCTCCCTAACCCTAACCCTAACCCTAACCCCAACCCTAACCTTGCCAGCTCTCTGCTCCTGACCTAGGTTGTTCCCACACATGCAGCATGTACTCAGAAAAGATGCCAGTGGGAGCACCAAAGCACCCGGATGACCAACTGCTGCACGAGGCCTGCCCCCAGCAGGGTCCCTGCATGCTTGAAGACAGCAGGGGTTGCCTCTTTAGGTACCATTCTCTGGCCCGACACCCTCCGAACCACCAAATGATCCTCCTATTGCTGTGGAGGCCAAGCCTTGTGATCCTGTTTTGCCATTGGTCCTGTATTAGTCAGGGTTCTCTAGAGTCAGAGAACTTACGGAATGTCTCTTGCTTACACCACAGTGTTCTACCTCGGTGCAGCCACTCCCAGCTTGTTTTATGAGCCACTAAATGGACTGAACAATAGCTTTATTAGAATTCACCCAATTTCAGCTTCCTCTTATGAATTATTCCCAACAGGCTGTGTGAATGGTGGATTAGCCAAGGTCGGCTTGTGGCTAGTCTGTTCACAATGACCATCTGTGAAACCGAGGTCCCCGGGGCCTCAGGGCTGGTGGCAGTGACTGGCAGGAAAATGAGGCCCTCTGGTCATTTCCCAAAACAAAAAGAAGGGAGGGAGGGAGGGAGGGAGAGAGAGAGAGAGAGAGAGAGAGAGAGAGAGAGAGAGAGAGAGATCAAAGGGTGGTATCCAGGTCCTAAAGACCCTAGCTTTAACCACTCTATCTGCCCAGCTGGGTACCCTCAGTCTCCTTCAGAACCTTTGGGACAGTGTAGGACAGGCCGAGAGGAGAAGTCTGGTGGCACCGAGGAGAAACATTGATCAGTCAATGCAAGAGGCTCACTGAGCACCCACAGCTCCCAGGTCCCACCTGACCCAAAGGCTGACTGGATGGGCTTTGAGGGAGGTGCTGCCAGCCAATCACTTGGGTAACAAATCTGAACCACGGGTGTCTGACTCTCCTCCCCACAGCATTTCTAAGCTGCTGTTACCGTTTTCCAATTCTCTGGCAGGCTAGAGTATTCCAAGCCACTCTCTTCCTTATGCCAGGTGCCCCCTCAGCCTGCCAAGGGCTAGGTTCCCTTTTACTAGGAGCTGGATAAAGACCTAGTTAAGCCCCATTTGAAATCCTCTGGGAATCAGTCCAGCTAAAGAACAAAGGGTGCGCTCTTTCCCCCACCCCAGTGTTGTGTTGAATTTATGTAAGGAACGCCCTTCCCAAACTCCAAGCTTCTTCATACCCGGTTTCCTCCTGAGCCGGGGGACACCGTGTGCTGGCTCACACTTCTGCCTGGGCTGCTCCTCTACCTCCGTGTCTTCCCAGCAAGCCTCTGCTCATCCCTAGCACTCTGCATGGGCTCTGCCTTCTTGACTCCACCAGATGAGTCCTGACCCTCTTGAGCCACCCTGGACCTCAGGGGGTGTTTGTCTTCGTTAGTCACCCGCAGTGTTAATGATAAACCGCCAACGGCCACATCTCTGGAGCCAGGCTCTGGTGTGTAGTCTTCACCAGTAGCCATGGCACAAGTGTGCTCGGGTGATTAAGTTCAAGCCACCGATGTGGTATCACTGCAAAGGAGAGAAGAGAAGCTCACAGAATTCGGGAACCCAGAATAAGATGTCCCCATCTCTGCCACTCTTTCTTGTAAGTGAAGGAGCTCTGCCTTGCTGTTTAGACCGAAAATCCACTGGAACTTTTTCTTGTAGCACAAGGAACATCAACCAGTCACAGCCCTATGCTGACTCATCTTGTGTCAGCTTGACACAGTCAGCAGAAAGGAGTGAGCCTCAACTGAGAAAATGCCTCCAGATCAGGCTGTATAGATTTTGGGGGTGGGGGTGCGGGGGTGAGGTAATGTTTCTCTGTATAGCTTTGGAACTAGCTTTGTAGACCAGGCTGACCTTGAACTCAAAGATCCACCTGCCTCTGCCTCCCAAGTACTGAGATTAAAAGCGTGCACCACCACTGCCTGGCTTTATAAGGCATTAGTGATTGACTGCGGAGAGGCCAGCCAGTAGTGAATGGTACCATCCCTGGGCTGATGGTCATGGCTTCTATAAAAAGCAGGCAGAGCAAACCATAATAAGCAAGTTAGTAAGCAACACTCTTCCATGGCCTCTGCATCAGCTCCTGCTTTCAGGGTCCTGCCATTTGAGTTCCTGTCCTGACTGCCTTTGTTGATGAACAGCAATATGGAAGTGTGAGCTGCACAAATCCTTTCCTCCCCAAGTTCTTTTGGCTTTGTGCTTCATTGAAGCAATAGTAACCGTAACTAAAACAAGCTCTTTACAGGTGGGAGTCGGCTTTCTACGGTAAGACGTTTGAAAAGGTGGTTCGGGGCTGGTGAGATGGCTCAGTGGGTAAGAGCACCTGACTGCTCTTCCGAAGGTCTGGAGTTCAAATACCAGCAACCACATGGTGGCTCATAACCATCTATAACAAGATCTGACGCCCTCTCCTGGAGCATCTGAAGACAGCTACAGTGTACTTACATATAATAAATAAATAAATCTTTAAAAAAAAAAAAAAAAGGAAAGAAAAAAAGGAAAGAAAGAAAAGGTGGTTGGGACATGGGTAGAAACTCATAATTGGATGAGTGACCTTCTAAGAGGGGCTGGAGGACTCCCGTGCCCTTTCTGCCTCATGAGAGCACTGTGAAAAGATGGCTGCGTATCATCCAGGGAGGGAACAGCAATACCTCGGATGATAAACGGTCCACAAAAGTCCATGAATTAAAGGCTTGCTTCACAGGAGCCTTTGAGAGGTGAGTGGCGGGAGGTCCTTAGCTGGCTGAAAGGAATTGTGGCTCTGTGTCTCTATATCTGCCTGCCTCTCTGTGGCTCTGTATCTGCCTGCCTGTCTGTGGCTCTGTGGCTCTGTATCTGCCTGCCTGTCTGTGGCTCTGTATCTGCCCGCCTGTCTGTGACTCTGTGGCTCTGTGGCTCTGTATCTGCCCGCCTGTCTGTGGCTCTGTGGCTCTGTATCTGCCCGCCTGTCTGTGACTCTGTGGCTCTGTATCTGCCCGCCTGTCTGTGGCTCTGTGGCTCTGTATCTGCCCGCCTGTCTGTG
>NC_034590.1:68164747-68174233 GCF_900095145.1 Mus pahari
TCTGCCCGCCTGTCTGTGGCTCTGTGTCTTTGTATCTGCCCGCCTGTCTGTGGCTCTGTGTCTTTGTATCTGCCTGCCTGTCTGTGGCTCTGTGTCTCTGTATCTGCCTGCCTCTCTGTGGCTCTGTGGCTCTGTATCTGCCTGCCTCTCTGTGGCTCTGTGTCTCTGTATCTGCCTGCCTNTCTGTGGCTCTGTGGCTCTGTATCTGCCTGCCTCTCTGTGGCTCTGTATCTGCCTGCCTTTCTGTGGCTCTGTATCTGCCTGCCTCTCTATGTTTTCTTTCTTCCTGACTCAAGATGTAACTTCTTGTTCTAACACGTACCCCCTACCTCATGATGTATTACCCTCACCACAGGCCCCACTTTTTCTTGAGGCAAGTTAGCTCTGTAGCCCAGGTTGGCCTCTCATTCAATGCCTCCAAGTGACAATCCTTCCTTAGCATCCTCAGTTCTAGGACCCCACACATGAATCACCATACCCAGTCTAAAGGAACTTGATAGTTGCTGGGGATTGAACCCAGGGCTTTGTGCATGCTAGATACCACTAGGTTTTATCCCTGACCACAAAACCAAATCTCTCTTTATTTTATAAGAACCTAGATCAGATACTTTTTATAGTCACTGAAAGCTGATTTAATGCATAGTTTATCAACGAGTATTTAATGTACCTCAATCTTAGACTTAATGACCTCTAAAACTATGAGGAAAAAAAAATTGTATCATTTATGGTCTGTCTCCAAGCCAGGATGCTCATCACACTATGCACAAAGCCCTAGGCCCTATCCTCAGCTCTGAGAACAGGGCTTTCTCCTATTGTCTGCAAACCTTTCTGTTTATTATATACCCCCAACCAAACTATAACATCTGCAAACTCTGTTAAGCAACATACCAATCCCAGAGATGTGCCCTGTGAGATCATACATAAAGCCGAGAGAGCCACTTTTGGGAAGGCTGGTGGGAAAGAGAGGCGGGCTCCAGGTAGTGTGGACCTCAAAGGCAGGCTGGCCAGCCTGGTGATGCTCCCAGAGACATATCACCTGGCTGTTTACAATGAACTTTACTTCTCTGCCCTCATTTAACCTCCTAAGAGAAGCCGCGCCAGCCGCACCTTATTTCATAGATGAAGAAACTGGGGTACAGGCAGGTGAAATGACTTGCCTGTGGTCACATTGAAGTACAGTGCCCTGCACATAATATGCTTTTAGCTAAGATTATATTTAATTAAGTAACATTTAATTTAAGTGGCCTAATTGGGGGAAAAAAATCTTCCTGGGAACTGATCAGACACACTGAGTCCCCTTCAAGGTTATATCCATTCAACTGTGAGGCCAAGAACAGAACAGGATGCCCCGTGCCAAGGCGCACATTCAGACTTTTCTTTTGCAAATGACTTTGAGTGAATCGCTTCACTGTCCTGGGCCTGAAAACTTCCTCAGCAAAATGCAACATAGCAGATATCCGATCTACGAGCTGTAAGTCTTTTCTAGCCAGAGCTGGATGGTAAGATCACTTGCCTACCAGAGAAACATCCCAGCAGAGCTCAGAAAATGCCATGTTTGGTTTCAGGGAGCTGTCAGGCAGAGGACTGGACTCTTGTGTTTCCAGCCAGCCTTTCATCTTGTGGCATGAACGTGTAACCAACATGCTAAGTTAATGAGCCACCGTAAGCTGTGTTTTACACTGTGTTTCCCAGTGTGGACTGGGTTGCACTAAGTGCTATAGGGTAAGTGGCCAGGCAAAGTGAAGTCACTCAAAGGGTAGGTCACACCAGGAACCCTTCCATGACTACATTTGTGAGGGTGTGTTTTATGGTGTCCCTGCCTCCTTGACAGGAAGCCAGAGTAGACAAGCAAAGCTCCCAGACCCAACTTGGCTGAGGAAGACAACGGGTTCATTTTTAATCGGCTAATGACAGAAAGCAGAACCTTCAGGGAATTTCCAGAATTTGACATTTGTTGGCTACTTTTGGCACAGAATCAAAAACACGAAGTTGAAACCAAACTTGGGACAGGCCACTTAAGATGGAGAGGAAAGAGATCTGCTGTAAAAGTCCAGCGGAGAAAGTGGGGATCCTGGCTCTGCCACACACCTTGAACCAGCAGCACCGTCCTGTTCAGTCTCGATGGCGCTGTGTAGAGATAGACATGAAAACGCCTGCAGTTGGGAAGCTGAGGCCAAACTATGCTGCCACAGAGAGTGTGGCTGTCTCCTGCCTCCATTCTGTGTTTTTCTCTCCCAGCATCCTGCAGGCAGCCGTGGTAGGTTCTCAGCTCAGTAAATTCCACTGCCTGACACAGTCCACTGCAGAGGAGGGAAGGGCTAAGGGCCCCTGATGCCTCCTCCTCTCTCTCTTACCCACTATGCTGTACATAAAAGCTTCTCTTCATACTTGGAAGCCTTTCTCCTTTAAGCCACTTGGTCGGTGAGTAATAGCTCAGAAACAAGAACTCAAAGCCATAGGTTCATTTCCTAGGACCCACCAAAACTCAAGTGGGACATAAGCAGTGTTTGGATTTCCCTAACAGCCACCCGTGATTGCCCACAGTAAGCCTGACCCTACACCTTCTACTCCTTTGCAGAAACCTGATATTGAGTATCAACCAGACTCTTAGCCTCCACCCAAATACCCACACCGCTCCTTCTTCAGTAGATCTTGCTGCCAAGAGCCAGAAAACTGGATATACTGTCTCTCATCAATCAATACATATATTTGTTTCAAATTCCAGTATCAATAAAATCAGGGTAAAACTTAACAATTAAAAGTCTAATTATCAGCTTCTATTCCTTTGTGATAGAACATAAAGTAAACTTGTGTCTTGCCGTTATCATAGGTGAAGTAAAACCCATCGTGGGCTAGCTAAAACCCTCACTGCAGGTCTGTGCAGTTCCCTGAGTTGTTTAGGCTCACTGCTCCCTGAATTTGCTGTCTTATTGTCCATCACCCATTCTCCAACCCGGGCTGTGAAGCTGGCCATCAGCCAGCCAAGCAGAGAGGCCTTCAAAAAAAATCAACCCTGCTGACACCTTGTTCAAGGGCCCCAAGACTCCGGAGAAGTGAGGACATCGCCTTCCTTTGTTTAAGCTGTCCAGCCTTAATGACTTTGTCCTAGAAGCCCTGGGAGGGGAGAGGGAACTGGGAGGAGGTCAAGAGGGAGGGAGAATCTTACACTTCTGTTGCCTGTGCTGCAAACCATGCCCAGGTCCCAGGACACAATGAGGCAGAGCAAGGAAAACCGTACCTGGAGCTCCCATTAATACTCTAGAGGCTGACAAAATCCGTCGTGCTTTCTGCTTGCTTGCAAGATTTTTCTAGTTGGGCATGAGTCCCAGCACTTGGATCCCTGTGAGTTTGAGGCCAGCCTGGTCTACATAGTGAGCTCCAGGATGGCCAGGGCTACATAGAGAGACTCTATGTCAAAAAGAAAAAATATGTATAAATCCAGACAAGCCAGAAGAAAACTTCCTCTCCAAAGGAAAGAGGAAGGAGGACCTGTTAGTGCATTCTGTCCAAGTTGACTCAGTGTGGTTCATTCTCATGTGTTTGAGGACTGGGTCAGCAGAATACATCTCAGAACTGTTTGTCTGTTTGTCCTTGTTGCCTCATGACTCCAGACAAGGTTGCCAAAACTCATTCTCCCACCAGCACGTGCCAAGAAGTCCTCTTAGGGATAAAATGCCAAGATTAATTTTAAAAGGCTCAAAGACACTCATAGGTTTTCCCGAATGTCCCATGCCCATGAGCTGGTAGGAAAGCCAGCAGGGGCAGGAGGTAAGAGTTCCAGGGCCTGGCCTTGGCTCTTTGTCTGACAGGCTGTATAATGCAGATCTGTTGTTTTGCCTCTCGGGACTTGTTTCTGTGTCAGGGAAGCAATGGGGTCAATAACTCATCCAGATATATAAACAGGGCCTTCCCCATCCAGGAACAGTCATGAGTACTAGGGAGACCGGGGCGTGAGCCTAGGACAGAGTCAGTTTCAGGAAAATCCTTGACCAAGGTTGGCAGCAACCAGTGAGGAAGCAAAGCAGGGAGAAGGGCAGCCCCTTCCCTGGCTGGAGAGCCAGGCAGGGTCTGGAGGGCAGTGTCTGAACTGAACTTTGAGGAAAGAGCAAAGTCAAGTTTACAACAGTTACGAAAGAGTAGTGCTGGAGGCAGAGCAGGGGTCCTGGCAGACCTCCGGCATCTAGACATGGCTCTAGGATTTGCAAGTTATGTCGCTTCTATGCCTGATTTCCTCATTCACTGGGTGGTAGACTGTGTGCTTAGCATATGAGAGACCCTAATTCAATAATATTCAACATACACACATGCACAAACACTATGTTACACTTAGAACTCTGGAGAGTTTTGTGTGCTATGTTAATTCAGCCAGGCACACATGGCTAAACTGGAGCCATAGTCTGTCCCTAAGTAAGTGTCTCCAACTGGACTGCTAAGGCATTTTTGAGTGAGGAAAGATAGCAAAGATGTGGTGGACCCTGACCATCCAGGTTTCTGTCCTTCCTCATCGTTCAGCCATTACATAACAGAAATAGGGCTTGCCCCAAGGGAGCCTACATCCAAATGTGAGCAAATGAGCCTCCTCATAATTCAACACGACACAGCTGTCACCAGACTTCAGTCATCTACACAATACTTGCCCTAGGGGTCAGGGATGACCAAATGGAAAGAAGCAAAGAGTCTCATGAAGCCTGAGATGGTGGCACACACCTGTAATCCCGTCCCCGAGGAGGCAGGAACAGGGATGGCAAGTTCGAGGCTGTCTTGGACTACATAGAAAGTTCAAGGCCAGACTCTCCACTCACTGAGAACCTTTCTTCAAAAAAGAGGATGGGGGTCAAACCAATCAGAAAGATCACAGGCTAGACCATCCTCACAGAGGGGGGTTCTGTAGCCCGGAACACCCTGTGCTACACGTGGATCAGAAGCATCATCCACTGTCACCGAAAGGACCCACTCAGGAGCTCTGCTCCAGGACAGGGCCCAGAGACACAGCTCTCCTCGCCCTTGCCTCCTTCAGGCATATGCCCCACATTGACGTCCCCTCTTGCACTCGCAGAATCATCACACTGAATGGAAGAGAAGACTTTTCCACCACAAGAAAGGGATACACATCATACTGCTACGATCCACTTCCCCTGCCTCTTAAACTTGTACTTTTTGACAGTACCATGCATGTATACACTGAGTAGGGGCATTTTCCCCCCCACGGCCCATCTCATTCCCCACCGTGCCTTCTTTCCCCCAGCAAGCCTCTCCGGCTTTGATGCCTTTGTTGCTTTGGATCCACTAAGCTTAATGATGGTTGCTTGCGAGTGCACGGATGGGACTCAGTTACTGAAATATGAGCAACTCATCAGAGGCAACTAAGGAAAGGACAGCCCGTCCCACCTAACTTTTTCACTATTAGCACAAATTTTAACCAGGTAGTTGACCACACTCTCAACCCAAGCATATATACGTGCATTTGTGATTATCATATTCCTCTGCTTCCTCACAGCAAATTGGTCACATGACTGAAGAATGGTGTGGAGCTTTCAAGATGGCTCAGCAGGTAAAGACATTTGCTGCCAAGCCTGATGACTTGAGCTCTATTTCTGGTATCCACATGGGTAGAAGAAGAGAGCTGTCTCTAGCAAATTGTCCTTTGATCTCCACACATTTGTTATAGCATTTATACACACGCATGCACACACACACACACACACACACACACACACGAGAGAGAGAGAGAGAGAGAGAGAGAGAGAGAGAGAGAGAGAGAGAGAGAGAGGTGAAACTTTCCTGGGAAATGCCTCTAGTGTGAAGGAATACAACTCTCTTTTACCCCTCCCTTTCTTCTGCTTCCTGAAATGTCAGGTGTATGTAGGAGCAGCCATCAGAGACCACATTATGAAGACTGATCCCCAGGATGACGGGCGACAACAGAAGAGCTGCTCTTCCAGAGCTCATGAGTTCAATTCCCAGCAACCACATGGTGGCTCACAACCAACTGTAATGGGATCTGATGCCCTCTTCTGGTGTGTCAGCAACAGTGTGCTCACATACGTTAACCTGGTTTTGATATCACGGCAAGCTGGGCCATGGGCTACATTTACACTTCCATCTATGAAAGAGACTAAATACTGTCTTAGTAAATTTTGACTGCTGTATAATAAAAATAGCATAGGTTAGATAACTTTAGGAATACACACATATTTTTCATAGTTCTAAAGGTTGAGAAGTCTAAGATCCAGGTGCTGACAGATGTGTTGTGTTAAGTGAGGCCCCACTTCTGGGTTTACAAACACCACCATCCCACTAATCACACCACACAAGTTCCAGTCTCATGGCTTATCTGCCTCCCAAGGGCTTGTTTCCAAATACCATGAGCATGGGAGTAGATTAAGGTCTTAACGTGAATATTGGTCTGGAAACAAACTCTCAGTCCATAGATTCATGGTAATAAAGGGCTAGGGGTAGACCCTGGAAGACTGTGTCAAGTTACAATAGAAGGCTGGGGAGGGTATATTTGACACATAGATGTTTTATTAAAATTCTAGCATTCCAAAGTCTAAAGCAGGAGGAGGCCATCCTGGTCTTCAATAATGACTCCAAGACTAGCCAGCCTGAGCTACAAAGACCTGATGATGATGATGATGATGATGATGATGATGATGATGATGATAACAATAATAATAACAATAACAATAAATAAGACAACAACTAAGAAAGGAAAAGGAGAAATGAATAATAAATACCACCAACCGCGGTGGGAGATGGCCAGAGCTTGCTCCTCTGGTTTCAAAAAGTGTGAAATCTAGAACTAAGTACAATACATGGCTCCTTCTGAAGACTGGGGTTCAAGTCTTCTCAAAAGAGATTCGTGTTAAGGAAAGTGTTTTTATTGCACAGGAATTGCTGCTGTGCCACACCCCACACTTCAGTTTAACCATAAATGCCCAAGCCATTGTCAGTACCACTTAAGCCAGTACTCCTGGTCACGCTTCACAGTGGGATAAGTACCACCTTTCACCCCTGATGTTCTTCTGCATTGTCCTGCTCCAAAGACTCTGGCAATGTCTGCTGTCTGGGGCAAGGAAAGTGAGTCCTTTGTACATTAACTTCATTCATCCCAATGTGTCGAACCATCTTGATTCCTCAAGACCTAGCTCAGACAGTCAGTTCCTTCTCCAAACACTTTCCCCTTACATCCCTTCTGGGTCCCTCTTGTTTATTAATTATTATTAATACTAATGACAGTAATTAATTAGGCCATTGTAAAAAAAAACCCACACATCATGCTAAGCTATATGCAGACATAATTATTCAATTGGCACTTACAACGACCTTCTAAGACAGGTGTTATAACAAGCAATCTATGGCTGAGAAAGCTGAAGCAATGAAAGGGAATACCTGAGGCATAGATTCCTTAAAATATATCACACGCCAAGGTTAGAGAGCTGGTGAGTGACCAAATTGTCACTGTTATCTATGGAAGTGACACTGCTAGGCTCCTTCCTGGAGGGACCCTTCCTGGAGTGTCCTGGGATCATCAGGAGTGACGAAGGGCCATGGCTTCTCACTGGCTCTCTAGGAAGTAGCACCAAAGTGTTGTTACTCGCTTCTTTTCTAAATGCAAGTCCTCCCCCAACCCAGGTTTTATGCATCTTTAGAATTTCTGGACTTGGCTTCTGAATAATCTTTGCAGGAGCAAGTCAGCAATTTGTGGTTTCCCGGCAAGGGCTCTGTGCTCCATTATAGAACTTGGCTTGTTTGCATTTCCATTATGAGGCAGGGCACCAGCCTGGGTCTCAATTACCCAGGCGACCTGAAGCTATTCTGGTTGAGTCCTGTGGTCAGTCACCTGCCCCAAGCCCTCTGAGTACAAACCACAGGATAGGACCGAAGATCCAGCCCCACTATCAGGAAGATAAAACCCAAGCAACTCTGCAGTTCTTACTCAGAAAAAAACCCGACTGGGTGGTGGAGGGGTTTCATGTGTTCTTTTGGTAGTTAGAAGGAAAACAAATAGGTTACATCCAAAGTGGCAGTGTGGTGGGGTGAAGCAAGCACCCACACTGTCAGTACAGGCAGGCAGCAAACTAATGCCATCTCTGGGAAAAACAAACGGTACTGTTTATTTTCCAGATGTGCAGACCCTCTAATGCCACACTTGCACTTGACAGGAATTCATCTTACAGATATCCTTGCATATTGAGGCGTATGCACAAATATATTTGCTCTACTCACTTTTTTTTTTTAAGGTTTATTTATTATACATACAGCGTTATGCCTGCATGTATACCTGCAGGCCAGAAGAGGGCACCAGATCTCATCATGGAAGGCTATGCGCCACCATGTGGTTGCTGGAAATTGAACTCAGGACCTCTGGAAGAGCAGTCAGTGCTCTGCGCAGATCTCTCTAGCCCCACTTTATTAGCTTTATTACTTGTTTGGGCAAACATGAACTTGTGTGTGTGTGTGTGTGTGTGTGTACATGCATGTTTGGAGGCCAGAAGTCAACACTGGACGTCTTCCTCGGTGGCACCTTCACATGTATTTATCTGCTTAATTGTATTTGGGGGTGGTGAAATGGCTTAGCCACTAAGGGAACTTGCCAACAAATGTGGTAACCTGAGTTTGATCCTCAGAACCCATAGGCTATAAAAAGAGAACTGAATCCCACTGGCTGGCCTCTGAGCTTAGCATGCCTGTGCACACAGACAGACAGACAGAGAGACATGCAGACATATAGAGAGATGATAGAGATAGATAAAGAAATATGTAAAATAATAATTAATTACTTTATCTTAAAATGTATTTATCTTAGTGCCTGTGAGCACCCCTATGGGGGGGGGAGTGTTTGGAGGAGGGAGCAGGGAAATGTGCTTGCTGCATAGGCCTGGCAACCTGAACTCAGATCTCTGGAACCCGTATGAAAAAGGCCAGATGCAGTCAGTAGTGCATGGCTGTAATCCCAGCTCTCCCATGAAAAGAAATCAAGGACTGACTCCTGAGGTGGTTCTCTGAATACACACACACACACACACACACACACACACACACACAAAGATGAAGTAAGTAAATAAAATTTTAAAGAATATATAAAGACCAGCAGATAGCTCCGCAGGTTTAAAATAAAAACACGGTAACAAAAGAACATACTTTATATTTGAAATTTGAGAGATCAAGTTTTAAACATTTTGACTACAAGAAAATAGTTTTAGCTTCACATCATCAGCCTACAATATATTCACATACCTCTCCAATATTTAAAATTATATATTAATTAACATATTAATTGGGTGCACACCTGCAGTGTCAGTACTTGGGAGGCTCAGATGGAAAGGCTGTAAGTTCAAGACCAGCCTAGACTACATAGCAAGATCCTATTTTTAAAAAAGAAAATGCCCTTTAATCCCAGCACTTGGGAGGCAGAGGCAGGCGGATTTCTGAGTTCGAGGCCAGCCTGGTCTACAGAGTGAGTTCCAGGACAGCCAGGGCTAC